>NC_133329.1:108083342-108383342 GCF_042186555.1 Aquarana catesbeiana | reverse complement strand
TGATAGGCAGCACTGATCGTTTCATGGTTTCTTGCACCAGGTTCTCTGAAGGTTCTAGTTATGCCTCTGAATAGTTTATTAGGTCTTCTGTGCAAAGTTACTGGACTGAGTGCTGGGGAATTTTTGTATTGTTCATACCTTAACCATGCGCACCTACTTTTTACTAGTTGAAATGGCAGCTGCCTAGAGCAATTTACTTTTGGTTTTCTTTCTTTTTGGTAGCACAGTAAAGCCTTCATAAAACAGGAGGTGGATTATTTGTTGGGGAATTTGACCAGGTTTCATGATACACCCTTAAAATTAAACCTGGTTGAAAATATGAAATAAGCCTTTAAGCATTTGAATCAACGGGGATCCAAGTGTATCCAAGTGTGCCAACAGACTTCACAAAGCACAAACTCAATTCACTAAGATTTAAAGGATTGTTCTCTGCCATAACGATTTTTTTCGGCAGTGGGAATTGAAAATAGAGCAATCGCATTCCTAAAAATAAAGATCATTGTAACAAATAACATGTGATACAGATTAGAGAATTGATTAGGGAATTGGTACAATTGTCAGTAACCATAGCCAAGAAGACTCCAACTCCTTTCTAACTGGTTTACTAAAAGACGAAAAACTGAACATGGAATACTGCTTTCATATGACACCTATTGTGTATTTTCATTGAGCACATAGAATGAATACTGAAGTGCTTACCTCAAAATCATTTTCTCTGCAGTTTTTACATTATTTTACAATTGCTATTTTAGATTTTTCTTATTGCAATTAATATATTAAATTTTTAGATTGCTCACTAGATGGAGTTCTGTATTTCAATCACTAGGGATTTTTGGTTAATACATATTTAAGCTGGCCAACTGCATCCAAGTAATCCCTTTCTAACCAGTCCCTACTCTGCTCTGCCAAATTCAAATACAGTGGAACCTTGGTTTACGAGTAACACAGTTAACGAGCGTTTTGCAAGACGAGCAACTTTTTTTTTTTTAAATTCTGACTCGGTTTGCGAGTGTTGTCGTCTCGCAAAACGAGCAGAATTCAAGCTAATGGGGTGTGCGGTAACGCATTTGGCCAGAGGTGCGGGGGCGTACTGGGGACACTCGGAACGGTTCGGAAATACTTGGAATCACTCGGAAATACTCCGTTCCCGAGTGTTTCCGAGGCTTACCGAGTTCAGCCGAGCTGACTCTGAGTATTTACAAGGCTCTCCCGCGCCCCCCCCCACCTCTGGCCACATGCGGTATTGCATGTAATAGAAGAATGCGGAACGAATTATCTTAGTTTCCATTGACTTCTATGGGGAAACTCGCTTTGATATGCGAGTGCTTTGGATTACAAGCATTCTCCTGGAAAGGATTATGCTCGTAATCCAAGGTTCCACTGTACTCCAGTGGATATACTGCCAATGTTGGGGCAAATAGACAAGTTGTAGGAGGGCTACAAGGCTCAGGTCTTGTAAACCAAAAATCCCTGTTTTCCTTTTTTCTTTTAAACCAAGTCTACTAGAAAGGGTGTATAGCACTGTGCAGAGGGTTCATCCAGAATTTGTAGTGTTAACATGTAGTCACACCCCTTTAGCATCTGATGGGCAATATACATGTAGAAGCTACTGGGATTTGAGCACATATATGTCTTATTTCACATAGGGAGTGCATTGTTTTCAACTAGTCACCTGACTCATAGATTTGCAGTGTGAGAAGCAACAGTCAAGTATAACCAATGTGTAGTACTGTAACACAAAAAGCAGATCCTGCTGATGTAATGGTAAACAATGGCTGCCTCTAGGTCAGATATCCTTACAAACTTATTCATAGCTGACATTTCTTTTTATTTGCATTTATTTAAATCTGAACTCCAGGGTCAAACCCTATTCCTCAACAGACACAAAGGATATGAATCTACTTTGTGTGCCCCAAATACTTTAGCGCACTCACATATTACTTTATAAAAGTAGGGGTGACATCATCACTCTCCTATACATAGTCTGTGCAAAGAGAAAACTATGGGTAGCTGGAGGTCCATTTATAGGCTTATGGCAGAAAACTACATGGGGGGGTTGGAGCGGATACAAGACCAGTCACCCTGCACTAGAAGAGAGAGCAAAAGAGACAGGTCTTCATTGTAAAAGCTCCTGCAGAAAGGTAGAATGCCAAAATTATGATATGCAGGATTATTGGAAAGATCTAGAAGGGCACACAAAGGGCACTGAATAAACATTTGTTTATGCTGACGTTCACCACTACAAAAACATTGACATCGCTACAATTTACAGAAAACATGTTTTTTGTCACAATGTTCCCTTCAGTTTTTAACCATTTTATTTTAATATTAAAGTATTCTTTGCTTGAAAAGTGTAATGTTGACTCAGAGCATGAATAATAATGATTTACCATCTGCCAATGGACGTATGCTGCGAAAGTAAAGATCAATGGATCAGTGTGATCTTTCTCAGTATTCTCCCTGCAGCCACAGACAAGACAATATGGCCGCTCGTCTGGATCTCTCCAGTAGATGAGCTTGGGCATTCTCATATTTAACCAAAACTCTGAATTCCCAACTTTTTGGACCCCAAGCCATGGGCTGGGTCAATCCTCATGTGATTTGGGGGTGGGGAGTAACCCAGCCCGCAGCTCAATGGAATACCAAAAGGTTATATTTCAGAGTTCAGGTTAGAGAGGAGTTCGGAGGACACTCAAGCTTATCTCGAATCCCTATATGGGAGGAATGATTCTCCATTCTCGGCTATTAAAAAAATGCAAACCTGCTTTTTCTTTTTGTTTTCTCTCCTCTGTCATTTTTTGACGGTAGTTTCCAAAGACTTGATTCATGACCTGCCTTTTCTTCACAAAGGGAGCTTTCCGAGAACGCAGGACCCGCAGTATCTTTTGAGTATCTTGTTCTATTAAAAACAAATTACAAACCATTTTTTGCAGGAAAAAGCATACGTCAGCTTGTCTGAAAATTTTCCAACATTTTATTATGTTACAGCTTTATTCCAAAATTCATTATTTCCCTCAAAATTCTACAAACAATACCCTGTAATGACAACGTGAAAGTTTTGTTCGAAATCTTTGCAAATTTATTAAAAATAAAAAAAAAAAAAAAAAAAAACACATGTACATAAGTATTCACAGCATTTGCCATGGCGCATCCTGTTTCCACTGATCTTTCTTGAAATGTTTCTACAACCTGATTGGAGTCCGCCCGTGATAAATTCAGTTGATTGGACATGATTTGGAAAGACACACACCTGTCTATATAAGGCCCCACAGTTAACAGTGCATGTCAGAGCACAAACCAAGCCATGAAGTCCAAAGAATTGTCTGTAGACCTCCGAGACAGGACTGTATCAAGGCACAAATCTGGGGAAGGGTACAGAAAAATTTCTGCAGCATTGAAGGTCCCAATGAGCACAGTGGCCTCCTGTCACAAACCATGAAAATCAGACCGAGACAGAAGTACAGTTAAATCACACTTATTTAATAATAAAAGTAAATAGAACAAAAACACAGCCAGAGTTCAGGAACCGGAACGGATAGTCAGACAAGTCAAACATCAGGGAGCAGGAGATGTGTAGAAAAACAGAAAGCAGGATCTGGAGCCAGAAGGGATGTCAGCCAAGCAAGTCTTTTACAGGAATGCAGGAGAGCGTCTCTGTGATGTTGACTGAGGCTGGGTTCACATTGGTGCGACACAACAGCCGTCCTACTTTGGATCCGACTTTGCCCTGCAACTTGAAGCCGGCATGTGTCCGACTTTCAATGAACGGGGATCCTACTTGGATCCCCGCCAATACCAAGCACTGTGTTTGATATGAATCTTGAGGGGGAACTCCACGGTAAATTTTAAATAAAAAAACAGCATGGGTTCCCCCTCCAAGAGCAAACCAGGCCCTTGGGTCTGGTATGGATTTTAAGGGGAATCCCCCTACGCCGAAAAAACGGTGCAGGGGTCCCCCCCAGATCCATACCAGACCCTTTTCCGAGCATGCAGACCAGCCGGTCAGGTAATGGGGGTGGGGACGAGCGAGCGCCCCCTCCTGAGCCATACCAGGCCGCATGCTCTCAACATGGAGGTGGGTTCTTTGGGGCAGGGGGGTGCCCTGCAGCCCCCCCCCCCAAAGCACCTTGTCCTTATGCTGATGAGGACAAGGGCCTCTTCCCGACAACCCTGACCGTTGGTTGTCGGGGGGCTTATCGGAATCCGGGAGCCCCGTTTAATAAGGGGGCCCCCAGATCCCGGCCCCCCACCCTATGTGAATGAGTATGGGGTACATCGTACCCCTACCCATTCACCTAGGAAAAAAAGTGTCAATAAAAAAAACACACCAGACAGGTTTTTAAACTAATTTAATAGGCAGCTCCAGGGGTCTTCTTCCAGCTCCGGGGGTCTTCTTCCGACTTCTCCGCTCTCTCCAGCCTCTTCTCATTGTTTGCAGGCCTTTAACACCACACATATTACCCGGAGGATAAGCTCCCAGTAAGCTGATACCTGTTTGGCGTTGCAATCTTCTATTCATCTCCCTAATTGGCGTCCTTGATGTTCATCTGCCTACCGGAGAGGTTATTTGCAGCCCATCTTAAGAGCTCGGCTTCAGGTCGTCGCTTCCATGCCTTATTGACCCACCACCGTACGGTGAGCTGGGTCCATCGCTCCTGGTAAGAGTACCTCTTTCTCCCCTTTTCCCTTTGATGGTGAAGGCACTCCTGGGTGTACATCCACCATTGAATACATCTATCCCAGAAACTGTTTGACTTATACAGAAGTTGCCCTTTCATTGCATGCTGTTTTATTAGTACCATTTTTGGGACTCATATTTTACTGTTCAACTTGTCTCAGTTGCTACAACATTGTAAATTTATATACGATCCTTCAATGGTTTTATTTGTATGCTTTACTGCAAGTCAATTTTCACCAGTCATTTTTATATGCTGACACTTTGCAGTGTATCACACCTTATACTGTTTTGCACCCCTGCTTGCAATATATTACAAATCACTTGCAACACTATAGATTTGTTTTTTGTGTGCGACTTTAAGTCGCATGATATAAAATCTTTTTTCACTTTTTTACAGTTGCAAAATACACATTTATTGTTAAAAGTCCTTACAAGTGAGAGACTAGTCTTTCTAGATAGTCTCTTTTTTCACATTTTTTTTAACTTTTTGCTTATTTTTGTTCTATTCATGCTTAGCGCCACACTTTATATCCTCAAATATAAAAAAGAGCTAAGGGTAAACCTGGGTGGGTAAATTATATCCTAAAAACACATATTAATGAGAAGAATTGGCATAATAAAAAATAAGGCAGAGGGGTCATTGTAAGCATTCCAATACTACAAGAAACACAATAGGATATTTAAGAGCGTAATCAGGGCAGCTAAAATAGGCCACGAGGGACACATAGCGGAGGAGAGTAAACAAAAAATCCCCCAAAATGTTTTAAATATATTAACAGTGAAAAAGCGAGGTCAGAGCATATTGGCCCTATAAAGGATGAAGAGAAGTTGGTTACAAATGATAAGTAGAAGGCAACAGTACTAAATGCTTTCTTCTCCTCAGTTTTTACACAGGAAAAGGAGGGGTTTAATAATAAAGACTGTATCATTAGTACCGCATCACAGACACACCCTTGTGGCTAACAGAAGCCGGTGTTTGAAAAAGACTTAAAAACCCTAATGCAAACAAAATCACCAGGACCAGATGGCTTACACCTGAGAATCCTCAAAACTCAGATTATAGCCAGGCTGTTTTTTTATGGACAGCTTAATGATGGGAATGGTACCAGCTAATTGGCGAAAGGCCAACATGGTACCGATATTTAAAAAAGGGCAGAGATAGATTCCAGGAAACTACAGGCCAGTCTAACATCAATAGTTTATAAACTTTTGGAGGGGGTGATGAGGGACTATATTCAAGAATTTGCTGATAAAAACAGTATCAGTAGTTATCAGCATGGATTTATGAAAGGTCATTCTTGCCAAACCAATCTGTTAACATTCTACAAGGAAGTGAGCTGCCATCTGGATAAAGGTAGGCCTGTGGATGTGGAATATCTGGATTTTGCAAAAGCATTCGATACAGTTCCACATAAACCCTTCATGTACGAATTGAGGTCTGTAGGCATAGACTACAAGGTTTGAACCTGGATAGAATACTGGTTACAGGGGCGCTTCTAAAGGGTGGTGATAAACAGCGTACACTCAGAATGGTCTGGACTGGTAAGTGGGGTACCCCAAGGCTCTGTCCTGTAACCAATTCTGTTTCATTTATTCATAAATGCCACAGAGGTTGGTATAAATAGCTCAATCTCAGTGTTTGCTGATGATACAAAAAAAAGTAGGACAATAACTTCACTGCAGAATATTGAATCTTTACAAGAAGAGCTCAATAAAATAAATGGGTGGGCAACTACATGGCAAATTAGGTTTATTGTTCAAAAATGCAAAGTAATGCACTAAGGGGTTAGAATATGAACGCAAGTTACTCACTAGGGGGAGGTCCTTTGGGGAAATCCGGGATGGAAAAAGATCTGGGGGTCTAGTAGATCCCAAAATCAGCAATAGCATGCAATGCCAAGCTGCTGCAAGCAGAATATTAGCATATTATATATATATATATATATATATATATATATATATATATATATATATATATATATAAAACAACGGTAATTACTCAGGAGATAAAACTATAATCCTACCACTTTACAAAACTCTGGTTTGGCCACATCTTGAGCATTTCATTCAGTTCTGGTCACCAGTCCTCAGTAAGGATGTGCTAGAGAGTCCAGAGAAGGGCAACAAAGCTAATAAGGGGAGTGGAGGACCTCAGTTATGAGGAAAGACTACAAACATTAAAAACTAATTTTCCCTATAGAAGAGAGGCTTGGGAGGAGATATGATAGCGATATACAAATACCTCAATGGTGTTGTTAGCATAGGGCGAAAACTATTCAGTCTCGGAATGTAAAACACGGGGCCACTCAATGAATCTGGAGGAGAAGCGGTTTAACCTTAAACTGCGAAGAGGGTTTTTCACTGTTAGATTTAAGGATGTGTAACTCCCTACCACAATTGGTGGTGTCAATGGGAAGCATAGACCGTTTCAAAAAAAACTTAGATGGGCATCATAGCGAACACAATACACAGGGCTATGGGAAATGTTTTTTGACATGAACAAACACACCCACACAGGTTGAACTGAATAGACAGATGTTATTCAACATTACCAACTATGTACCATATTTATTGGCATATAACATGCACTTTTTTCCCCCTGAAAATAGTGGGCAAATCACGAGTGCATGTTATACGCAGATAGGAAATGACAGCTCGGTGAATTCCGGGGGCGCTCGTATGCTGTTTACTCAGCTCTCACGTCACACACACAGTCCCGCCTCCACCACCGACATTGGACCAGTGTTCTGTCTATCACAGGAGCTGGTCCAATGCCAATGGTGGAGGCGGGACTGTGTATGTGACTGCCGACTGAGAGCCGAGTACACAGGAGATGAAGGCTCAGTGATTTCCTGCACTGCATTGATGAGATGGTAAGGCTGCAAATGGGCATTAATCAGGTAGCTACATCGATGGGAGATGGGCTGCAGATGGGCACAGATCAGGCTGCATTGACGCTGCAGATGGGCACAGATCAGGCTGCACTGACGCTGCAGATGGGCACAAATCAGGCTGCAGATGGGCACAAATCAGGCTGCAGATGGGCACAAATCAGGCTGCAGATGGGCACAAATCAGGCTGCAGATGGGCACAAATCAGGCTGCAGATGGGCACAAATCAGGCTGCATTGATGGGCACTGACCATTATTTTGCTTCAAAGAGGTTTATTAAAAATAAAAAATAAAAATTTTCCTGAAACTTCCCTCTTGAAAGGTGTATGTTATACGCCTGTGCGTGTTATACACCAATAAATACGGTAATTATGACAATTAGAGAACAATATGCTTCCTATGCATTATCTCACACTCTCACCTTGCTGTGGGGTTGGATTGCGCCGCAGGAGGCCGGTTTCTAGCTGTTGGATACACCAGTCCAGCTCATCTTGAAACGTTCCTTGGGGAGCCTAGAAAAAAATAGCAAATTCTTATATACAAACTGCACCAACTCTGGTTCATTATTAAAGTGGCTCTAAAGTCTAAATTTCTATTTAACCCTAATGCATTTTCTGAATTTTTCCCCCAGCCCTTCTCCCCTGTCCCCACTCCATCCCTAAACACTTACCTGATTCCTGTCTAGTGCTGTCTCAGCTGCAGCACCACTACTCTCACTTTCTTGTCTCACAGGAGACACAGAGCAATAGAAGGCATAAGCTCTTGCTGCTGTCTGTCAAACTCCAATGAGGAGTCCACACACCCCAGCTTGGGAACAAGCACACACCAGTGCTTCCTTCGCAACCAGCTTGCTGAGGAGGTACCAGATATAGAGGCAAGCAGAGAGCACTGGTGGGAGACTGCCAAAGAGGGGATAAGGGATCTTTCTGTGCAGCATTGTTGCACAGAGCACGCAAGTACAACCTCTTTTTTATTTTAGCCCAAAAAAAAAATAAAAAATAAAAACTTTAATATCACTTTAAGGCACTGGAAAGAACACGTGCTGTAGCCCACGTCATAATTTCAGATCTTAATCAACTATATTAGCCAAGAAGTAGCCTAAAAGATGTGAAACTACAAATATAACTAGGGACTTCTCATAGCAGAACTCCTGGCTCCAAATATTACAGTGACCCCATAACCACAGGTTAACTTTTACAAAAGCCCATCTGTAAAAGAAACAATTATTACACAGCATGTATATAGTGCCAACAGTTTGCACAACGCTTTACTGTATAAGAGAGACAGTACAGTTACAACACATGGCAAGAGGGTTAGGAGGGCCCTGCTCGTGAAAGCTTACAATGTAAAAAGAAAGGGCAAGTAATAAAAATAGGTAGTAGCTGTGGTTGATGAGTTGATAGAGAAAGTAAGCCTGGGCATAGACGGGTTGCCTTTTTTTTTTTTTTTTTTAAAACAGCCACCAAGCTGATTGAAAAAAAAAAATGAATGCATTCCCCCATCCACACAAGCAAGGGATGGATGGAAAAATCCTCTCTGCTGTGCTACTGTATTCTGACACCGGGGATTCCTTTACTATCAGAATACAGTGATCAGCACTGCAGCCACTAATCGAATTACATTTTTACAACAGTCTGATTTGACAGAAGTTGATTAGATCGACTTCTGTCAAGTGGGAATGGTCATAGATGGGTTGCTGAACCAGACAAATTTCGCTCCATCTAGCTTAAAGCTGCCCATAGATTAATCATGTGCAACAGATTCCCCCATCTGCAAAGCGAGGTGGATAGAGGAATCCTCCCCGCATTGCCATTGTATTTTGACAATGGAACCACACTAATACACTAATCAGCGGCTGATCAACAAATGTTTTCCAACATTTCAGAGGGAACAAAAGCCAATCGTTAGATTGACTACTGTCAAGTGGGAATGCCTATAGATGGATTGAATTCAGCTGATCTCTGCTGAAGTTGCCGAATTTAGATCCAAGTATGGCCAGCTTACAAAAATGTTACATTTTTAGATTGAGGAGGGATGGGTTTCCCTGAAGAGATGATTTACTTACCTTTAAAAGCAGCCTGTGTAGGAAAAGGCCCCTGTACTTGCTATCCATCACTCCCTTTTGCCAGCCACTATGGTTTTCTCCTACCAGCTCATACATCACTACCATGAGTGTCAAAAAAGTGTCAGGCGTCCTTATTTCTATACGTGGTCATTGACCCAGAAAGCATTGAAGCCCAGATCTCAGCCTGACAGCCAGGCAACTAGTATTTCTATAAAGAGATAGTCAGCAATGGTAGCTTCCATTATTCCCTTATTATAGGTTTCCTTTAAAACTGCTAGCAACTTGTTTAAACTAATAGTCATTAATCCTAAAATGATCTGTATTCAATATCCCCTTCAGATCAAAGCCAATAATCAATGTGACCTGCCACTGACAATTCCCACTGAACGCGAGTCAAAACTATTTTGTACAGAGGAGGAAAGCTGAGACTGTACGTAAGGTTTGTTTACCATTGGTGTCCCAGTTGGGAAGATTCTCAACTCCTCTTCTTGTGACATGGTGTTACGAGGACAGAAAGTGATGGGATCTCTCTCTGATGCGGACAGTGAAAGCAACAAAAAAAAAACCAATTGTTTAGCACAGTGGAGTGGAGAGGGGTTTTTACTGCCCTCTCCAAATTTGCTGTTACAGAAACACCTGCAACTTCCCATTTCCTGTCCTGGTGTCACTGGTACAAAAAGCAACTCGAGAAGTCCCAGATGAGAACAGGAACAGGAATAAAAACTTAACAGAAGGTCTGACTCTTACCAACGCTATTGTAAAAAAGGTTTTGGCTGGGGGGGGGGGGGGTGTCTACAGCCAAGATGGCCGGATGTGTTTAGAGAGAACTCTGCCAACCGCCTTTAGAATCCTGCTACTTACTAGCTGCTCCAGCTTCACCACACAGCTCCCTGGGTTGCCTGAATGTCCAGCCTTCTCCATGAGAAAGGATCACTCCTCAGCATCCGAGGATCGGCTCAGAGTTTGCCCGGGCCGAGAACCAAGATGACGCCTGCAGCCCTCCACACACGAAGAGCGGCAGAGTCTCCTAAACACAGCTCCACAGCAGAGAAAACGGACAAGCTCACGCTGGTACAGGTCCACACACAGCTCCTGAGTGCCATCTCAGTGTGTGGCACCTCTCTTACCTGCAAGATGGATGAGATTTAAGTTGATATAGGTCTGCTGAGACAGGGCATGCAGAGCATGAGAGAGAGAGTGACTGAAACTAGGAGGAGAATCTCTTCTCTGGAGGATGACTTCTCACCTATTTCTACAAAAGGTATTAGCAGCAGAAAAACAGATCTCTTTCTGGTGCCAGAGAGCGGATGATCTTGAAAACCGCCTGCGGCCGAGTAACCTTAGGATTGTGGGGCTCCCCGAAAAAAGCGGAAGGTCAGAATCCTGGGGATTTCGTGGAGAAATGGTTTAAGCACACCTTTCCTGATGCCAACTTCTCATCTGCTTTTGCAGTGGAAAGAGCACATAGCGTTAGAGTCCCAGCACAACCTCCCTTCCCTGGTGCTGCCCCGAGGCCACTACTTGCCAGAATGCTAAAATGCAAGGATCAGGACTTAGTTTTGAGAAAAGCCATACAGGGCCAAATTCATTTTGAGAACGTGGCTGTGTCAATATTCCGACTTCTCAGTGGAACTATAAAAGCAGAGGGCCACCTTCACTGAGGTTAAGAGGAGGATGAGGGAGACGGTGATTGTATATTCAGTGGCCTACCAAGCACGGTTAAGGGTGATCGATGGCAGCAGAGTACACTTTTTCACCACAGCAGATGCTGCCCAAGACTGGCTTGCTGCTAAGAGTAGCTCTTACTGATCTGTGCCAGACGGAATTACTCTGGTGTTATCACTGACCTTTCTACTGCTTGCTATACAATTTACAGATGTGCATTGGGCCTCTGCTTTTCTCGTTTATAAGTGCCTCTGCTGTCTCGATGTTCGCTACCGGATCTGTTTCATTCCCTGATTTGAATGTTCTGCATAGAGTTTTTGCACTGTCTAGCTATGCCTGACTGCTTCTGTACATTTTTCAAGAGCTGCATGTTACTTGCCATTTGATCCTTTACTGCCACCTACTGACAGATGGCAGCTACTTCATATCTGTTAAAAGGGCTTTCTGGATGTCTACCTGGGACGGAACTTTATCCACTTTATTGCCACATGTGTTGGAGGACATTCGCAGCCTATGGATGGCAGCAGGTATGCAGATTCACTAAGCTACTCACCTTTGTGCGGATAACCTTAATGCAGTGCTAGGCACAAATTACAAAATTAGTTATTTCTCTGGATTTATCAATCTTCCCAGGGATAACGTGCAGAAATTATTGTATTTTAACTTACACATACGCCTTCGCCTATACAAATTTGGAAAACTTGCTATTTGATCCCTGATCCTTGCTGCCCTTTGATTGGCAGTCATATATCTAATATCTCTAACACAGGCTTTAAAAAAGTCTGCGTATGGAGAGAGCTCACACTATGCACACTGGGCTTAATGTTTTATAAGGGGATAGGTCTTTCTCTCACCCTTTGAGGTTTTACTTTTTCCTCCTTTCTAGCTGGACACTTCATTATCCTAAACTTGACTATAAGGTTATGATGGACAATTTACATGGGAGCTTTCAGGGCGGTAATAACCACAAATTGCCTAGGCATAAGCAGCTGCTATGTGCAGGCAATGCCCTGTTAATGTTTTTGGTCAATTTTCTTGTACCATCTGTATATAGTTCTGCAATGGTCCAGAAATTTTGGACTATATGCCAACTTGTTTTATGGTTTATCTCACATGGAAAATGTCTTATAGCTGCTTGGTTTGACTTTATACTAGGTATAAGCCCTGGGTCCTGCATCTTACATAATGGCTTGATCCATGGCTAGTAATTGTAAAGCCCTTTCATGGAATGTGAGGGGCTTGGGTACACCACATAAATGATCTCAGGTATTTTCCACTATTCTCAAGGCTAATGCGCATCTTATTTGTCTGCAAGAGATGCACATTGTGTCAGACCACCTAGAGCGCTTCAGCAAGCCCTGGGTGCATTGGTCGGGATAAACTCTTATCATACCTCTTATTCCAGAGGGGTATCGGTGCTGATACATAGGGTGGTTCCTTGGGAATACATTTGAGTAAAAGCTAATCCGAGGTGGGAGATATGCATTCATCCCTGCTCAAATACATGCCCTGCCATTTGTCATACTTGGTATATATATATTACAACCCCCCCCCCCCCCCCGGCAAATTTACAAATAATTAAGGGGGCGATGGTGTTTGCTGCCTCATACCCTGAAGCGTATGTTCTGTGCATTGAGGACTTCAACCTTCTTTTAGATCACGCCATGGACAGACATGGTGACCCACTTGTGGCCCCCTCTCCGGGATTGACGGCCTTTAATGCTCTTATCATGGAATTTGGGTGGAGGGACTTATGGCGCAATCTGGAATTCTCCATTACTTGGTCTATACCCAGCAGGTGCACTTTATCCTGAATTGACCTTGCGATTAGTGATGATAGACTCATTCCCAAAATATCTGATGTTAAAAATCTTCCTAGGGGAGTTTCAAATCAGTCCCCCTAACTGCTTCATATTGATGTTGGGTCAGTGGGGGTGCGTAAATCATGGAGAGTGCAACCCTTTTGGCTGTCACAGATAGGGAACAAATGACAGAATTCCAGACCAATTTCATGTTTTCCTGGAGGCACACGGGGGGACCAGAGGCCTGCTGTTGTGGGATACCCTGAAGGCATATCTGAGGGGAGCTTTAAAATCCACCATCTCTTATATCAAGAAATCCTTACGTAAAGAGGAGGACCTTGTGCAGTCCTATAGAGATGCGGAGGCAGCGTACCTGGATTCTCTTATTGCCTTTAACCGCATACATTGGAACATGTTTCCCGCATTTACTCGATTCATATGGCTGCTAGCGCCAAAAGAAATGCATTTTACGCTCAGCAAAAGTATTTTGAGTTTGTGAATTAGTCCAGTCAACTGCTTGCTCATATGGCTAAGCAACAAACTAACAGCTCACTAGTGTCTAAAATAGTCAAAGCTGACGGTACAGAAGCTCACACGGCAAAAGAAATCCTTGAATGTTTCCACGCATTTTATGTTAATATGTATGCTACCACCCTTACACATACTAAGCAAGATATTGATCTGTATTTATCTGAACCGCAGTTCCCTCTCCTGAAGCAGAAGCAGGTGCTAGCTTTAGATGCCGACATCACTGACGATGTTAGAGAAGCTTTTGCCTCATTGGCGGCTGGAAAGGCCTCTGGCCCAGACGGCTTGCCACTTGAGTTATATGGTAAATATATTGACGTGATAGCACACATTCTTGTACAGATATATTCTCAGGCATTTCCGGGGGGGGGGAGACTGCCACCATCCATGTATGCCGCCACAGTGGTACTTATACCAAAACCCGACAAAGACCCATTTGACTGTACCTTTTATCGCCCAATCTCTCTTTTAAACATCGATTACAAAATACTTGCAAAAATTTTAGCCAAAAAGACTTAACTGTGCAATCCTTAGTATTATCCACTCTGGACCAAAGTGGCTTTATGCCTGGGACATCTACTTCCATAACAATTCGTAGAACCCAACTGATTGTTCAACTCTGACAATTTTTCCCTGATTCGTGTGTACTGGCCTCTCTAGACACAGCAAAGGCTTTCGACTCGAGTGGCCCTTCCTGCCCTCCAATCTTTTGGATTTGGTGAGAAATTTCATACATGGGTCTCAATTTTATATACCAATCCCACCTCACAACTATTGGTTAATGGACTGTTATTAACACCCATCCCACTCCACAGAGGTACCTGCCAGGGCTGTCCTCTGTCGTTGCTTCTTTTTGCAGTGGCTATAGAGACCTTGGCTTTAGGGTTCAGGTAGTCTCCTTTGGTGAAAGGCATCTCCCTGGGTGATAGAACCGATACGATAGGTCTATATATCTTTCAAATGATCTTATTTTATACTTACAGGATGCCTCAGGGTCATTGAATACCGCAATGCACATAATTGACACCTTTGGTACTTTTTCAGCAAAACTGGCAAAAGTCTGCTCTGATGCCCCTTCAACCCCAGCTATTTCCTGAAAGCGAAGTTGTAACTCCCCTTAAGATTGTTTCCTCCTTCAAGTATTTGGGAATACACATAACATTATCCTCTTCAGTGGTACTGAAGGCCAATATGGACCTTCTAATGCAAGTAGTAAAAACTAAACTTAGCACATGAGCTAAACTGCCTCTATCAGTGGCAGGCAGAATCAACCTTATAAAAATAGTCCTATTGCCAAAATGTTTATATGTTCACATATGCCTGTACCAGGTCCTAAGACCTATTTTAAAACTTTGGATGCTTGGTTTAGCTTATTTATATAGGCTCAGATTAGACGGAAGCTAAAGTTTTCTATTTTGCAACATCCCAAATTGGAAGCGGGTATGGCACTTCCGAACTTATATTATTATTTCTTGGCAGGTCAGTTGCATCATCTATCCGATTAGTTGTTGCCTGTATCGCCCACAGTGGTAGAGTCACATCTGGCCCATGTCCTTCAACTTAATAATTTGCTGATTGCATTGGAGGCCACAAAACAAGTTTTAAAAAGAAGCAGCTGCCAATACTGAACCTAGCACGATTAGTATGGAGAGAATCCAAACGTATTGCAGGGTTCAAGGACACTGGGGCTGCATCCCATACCCACCTCCAATTGTGCTCAATGTAATAACGCAAATGCTGATTTTATACATGATATTTGGGTATGCCCTGCTATAGCTCGATACTGGACATGGGTGACGGACCTCTTCTCCTCTGTTCTGCCAGTGCTGGTACCATGTACTCCTAGAGTATGCCTTCTGGGTATTCTAGATGAGGAACAGTGGCAGAGGTATCAGCGTGTTTTGATAAAAGAAACATTGTTTTTGGCCAGGAAAGCTATTGCGCTCAAATGGATTCAGCCCGGTCCTCCATCTGTCTGAACATGGATTCAGCTGGTGAATTAGATTCTGCCCTTTGAGAAACTAGTGTACGAACATAGAGGTTGCCCTACGAAATATAATAAAGTATGCGATGTATGATGTTCCTCCACTCTTAATATATCTGGTACTTAAGTACATATACGTTGTCTATTGGTTTGAAGGAATTTAGTCTTCTTAACCGTTTGCCGACCAGCCGCCGCAGTTTTACTGCGGCAGAATGGCACGGCTGGGCGAAACGACGTTACCTTACCTCATTTTGCCTTTTGGCCACTAGGGGGGCGCACGCCCGCAGCCAATGTGTGTGCCTGGCGGGTGGGATGACCGTCTGGCTCCCGCGACCGCTTGTGACAGAGCGAAAACTGGGATCTGTGTGTGTAAACACACAGATCCCGGTTCTTTCAGGGGAGTAGACACAGATCGTGTGCTCATACTAAGTATGAACAACGATCTCTCTCTCCTCCTAGACAGTCCCATCCCTCCTACAGTTAGAACACACCTAGAGAACACAGTTAACCCCTTGATCATTCCCTAGTGTTAACCCCTTCCCTGCCAGTGACATTTATACAGTAATCAGTGCATTTTTATAGCACTGATCGCTGTATAATTGTCAAAGGTCCCAAAAATGTGTCAAAAGTGTCCAATCTGTCAGCCGCAATATCTCAGTCCCGATAAAAATTGCAGATCGCCGCCATTACTAGTAAAAAAAAAAAAAAAAAATATATAATAATAATAAAAATGCCATAAATCTATCTCCTATTTTGTAGACGCTATAACTTTTGCGCAAACCAATCAATATACGCTTATTGCGATTTTTTTTTACCACAAATATGTAGAAGAATACATATCGGCCTAAACAGAGAAAAAAATTGTTTTTTTAAAAACAAAAAAAAAAAATTGATAAAAAATGTGGGATATTTATTATAGCAAAAAGTAAAAGATATTGTGTTTTTTTCAAAATTGTCGCTCTTCTTTTGTTTATAGCGCCAAAAATAATAATATAATAATAACAATACAATAATAATAATATTTGTGGGGAAAAAAAGGACGCCAATTTTGTCAGTTAAAGCGACGCATAATTGTCAGTTAAAGCGATGCAGTGCCGTATCGCAAAAAATGGCATGGTCATTGAGCAGCCAAATCTTCCGGGGCTGAAGTGGTTTTTAAACATGATTTTTGGGTACCCAGAGGTTCAATTCATACTTGTTTTATGTTTCCTTTAGTTTTGTGATCCATGCGCAGCTGTATCTGTACTTTTCAACAACCGTTATCTGATTGTATAATTTTAATATGTATACTATGGTGCCCATGTTGAGCACAATTGTTGAATATGTCCAATGTTTTGCACACTTGTCCATAAAAAGTGTTTAAAAAATAAAATAAAAATTTGGCTGGAGCCATTTTTGCTGCTTGATATTGTCGGTCAATTGCCCTGTGTATAGCCAGCTTTAGACTCACCTCCTCCATGTCTGTCCGATACTACTTCTTGATGATCACCAGAGAGTTACTCAGGGCATTGCTGAATGATGGAAAAAACTATTAAAACAAAAAAGGAAAAATAAAACATATCACTAAATTTTATTCATGATCAAATCTCAACCGGAGCAAAAATATTTGTATATAGCTCTGTAGCAACAACATGTGCATACCCCCACCTTTTTGAAAGGAAATGGGAGGGACACCTCTTAGAAGAAGGAGTATGGTAATCACATAGACAAGGAAGAGTTTATAGACAAAAAGAGGACTGGGTAATGGAAACCAATTGTGAGGAAGTATGGAAGACATAGGCTGATGTTACATTGCGATTTTGTAGCAGAGGTTAACAACCGCTTTATACTACTAATGCCAGTGGCTAACAGCTTGCAAATTAATTTTTTTCCCAAAAGTTCAACTATATTAGCTCCTGCAGGATCCATTTGCGCTACTAGACTGGTGTCCATAGTCTCTGCTCCCCTATGCCCCGGGTGTCACAGGTCCTCTGATGTCATCAAGCAGTGCCGGGAGATGGTCATCCACTGTCCAGGGTGAAGATGACAAATTGCACCTCCTTCCCTCTGCTGTTGGCTCAATTGTCTTCTGCAGCTGGGATCTATGATACTAGAACTACAGCGCAGCTTCTGCCTGACAGGTGCAAAAAAAAAACCAACAAGAAAAGAAAACTACGTTGGGTGGCCAAGTCCACTGGAGACATCACTGTTCTATGCTCAGGTATGGCAATCCCCAGGTAGTAAAGAATGGAAGGGGTGAGGGCAGGCTCCCAGCTCAGTTGAATGTACTCTATGGGCTGCTGCCTCTTGACGCCCTACACCCCCCCCCCAACAAAAAGTGGCACCAAGGGCAGCTACCTCTCTTCTGCCCCATCCAACCGCAACCCGCCCCCCCCCTTAAGCACGGCCTTGTCCTCAAACACAATGCAGAGCCCATAGCCCTGCAAAGGATATGAGGATGCAGAGAACATTCCACTGCCAGAGGATAGGGGAGCAGAGAAGAGCACCCGCTGCTTTTTCCGACACTCTAAACAAGCATTTAACCTTTGCAATGAAGGGGCAGCCCTACCACAAAGGTAGATCTTTAGGCCTGGTTTACACCTATGCATTTTTAGTGCATTTTCAGTTTTGCAGAAACACACTACAGTCCATTTAACATGGTTTCCTATAGATGTAGATCACATCTGTGCATTTTATGGAAAGGACCAGTTTTTTCTGGTTTTTGGTTCCATAGACTTCAATGGATCAAAAATGTGTATTGAAAAACGCAAAATGCACCTGGAATACGCAAACTGCAACCTGCATAGGTGTGAATCAGGCCTTACTTTCCACGGAGTTGGGCTTCAAACACTAGAGTCGCTGATGATAGTGCTACAGCTTGGGGTTGTGCTCTGTTAGAAATCGCTTTCCTTCAGAGATTTTTTTTTTCCTCTCAAAGAAGTTTATTAAAGAAAAACAAATTACAAACAGGGCATCGATTCCTTTTTTCAGCAAGTTTCATTTTACAATCAATATACTTATCGTCACTTTATCTACACCAGTGCATAACATATGTCATATTCTTAATGCACACCCATCACACTGTCCATCGGGGCCAGCTATGCTTTCCAGCAACAGCTTCATTGTTTTAAATATGCTTAAATGGTAATCTATTCTGCCTTCAAATTCTATACCTCTGTCCATATCACTGTGATGTTTGTTTTTGTTTTCTTATTGTCCATACCTAAAATTATGAGCATTTTTTATCTTTATAGCCATGATCCCCTGCTCTCTTGCTGTATCTTGTAGTCTGTCTTTGGTGTGAGAAGTTCGTTCTGTCAGCCATGTGTTCTTCCTATGCAATCCAGGCTGATTAATTGGCAATAATACCCCCACCCAACTCAGTATAAATGTAGGCCTTCTCTAGGGAATGCCCAGGCAGGGATTGCATGGGTAACTATCATTTTGGATAAAGTATTCATATTGGATTGTATTACACTTCGGCTCAGCACTTCAGCGAATGCACAACGCGAAAATCTACAAATTATTGCAACACACTAAACAGACTACAGGTGTCCCGATTCCCCATAGGACATCTCTTATCCAGTCTGCTTCTCAATCTCACCATTCTGCATCATGCACTCCCTACTTTTCCTTCTCACAGTTGCATCTTCTCTCCTTAAACTGTCTCTCCTTCGCCCATCGTCTCCACCCCACAGCTTATATATATCACCCTCATTCCTGTCTTCAATGTATTACTGCACTCATCAGCTCCAGCTAATTTTGAACCCATATACCAATAAATCCTCCAGGACACTGAGAAGTTTCCCCCCCACATAAGTCACATTCCCATATCACCTCTCTCAC
This sequence comes from Aquarana catesbeiana, assembly GCF_042186555.1. Taxonomy (NCBI): domain Eukaryota; kingdom Metazoa; phylum Chordata; class Amphibia; order Anura; family Ranidae; genus Aquarana; species Aquarana catesbeiana. Next base: position 108,363,904 of record NC_133329.1, on the reverse strand, counting down.
CCTTCTGCTTCTCCTAATGTCTGGAGATATTTCTCTAAATCCTGGACCACCATCATTTATCTTTAGCCAACATACCCAGCACCCCCTATCCTCTGCCAGCAGCTGCAATCTACACAATCTAATTTCTATTCCTCTTCTGCCTAGAAACAGCCTCCCCTTTTGCCGTGCCCTTTGGAATGCCCGCTCGGTTTGCAACAAACTTACCACCGTCCATGACCTATTTATCACAAACTCCTTCAACCTGCTTGCAATTACAGAGACATGGCTTCAAGAATCTGACTTTCCTTCTCCTGTGACCTCTCTAATGGTGGCCTCACTCTCCCAGGCCTAGTAGACGGAAAGGAGGTGGTGTTGGAATCCTTCTATCCCCTTAAAGCACTTTTCAGGTTCTTTATCCACCCCCTTCTCTGTCCCTCTCCTCATTTGAAGCTCACTGTATTCGTCTAATTTCTCCAGTTTCGTTAAGAATTGCTGTGATCTATCGGCCTCCTGGACCGGTATCAAGCTTCCTTGAGGACTTCTCTGCCTGGCTACCCTACTTTCTCTCTTCTGAAATCCCAACAATCATTCTTGGCAACTTCAACATCCCTGTTAATCCTAACAGTCTCGCTACTTCTAAATTTCTGAACCTAACCTCCTCTTGACCTGAAACAATGGGCAAACGCTTCTACTCACTCTGTTGGCAACTGCCTTGACCACATATTCTCCTACCTATGCACTCCACGCAACCTCTCCAACATTCCTTTTCCTCTCTCTGATCACCACCTTATTAGTTTCACTCTCTCCTTGTCTTCCTCCTTCATGCCTTCCAACTACCAAACAATTACCTGTAGAAACTTTCTAACCTGGCCACTTCTATCTACAACAGTTCACTGTCATCCACCCTGGATACCTTGGGCCCCCTCACTACGTACAGAATCAGGCCCCGATCAAAACTCTTGTTTAACCACTAGAGATACGCGCTATAGCCGAATGACGGCTACAGCGCGGACCTGCTTTGCCGGGACGACGTCCATTGACGTCGTCCCGTGCACGAGCGGCCTGTGCGTTCCTTGCATGGCGCTCGGTGCACTCTGTGATCAGCGAGTCTATGAGACTCGCCTGATCACAGATCGGAGTAAGGGGTCGATCCCGACCCCTTAGCACGTGATCAGCTGTCAGCCAATGACAGCTGATCATGTGATATCAACAGAGCCGGTAATCGGTTATTTTTTTCTCCTCGCGCTGACAGTGTGAGGAGGAAAAAAAAGACGATCACCGGTGGCCGTGAGAGGGACATCAGTCCCGATCACGGAGAGCTGCCACCAGATCCTCAGTGCCCACCTGCGCCCTCTGCCAGTGCCACCTAGCAATAGGCAGCAGTACCGCCTACCAGTGCCCACCAGCGCCACCCATCAGTGCCCACAATCAGTGCCTCAACAACAGTGCTGCACATAAGTGCCACCTATCAGTGCCACCCTTCAGTGCTACCTATCAGTGCCCATCCATGCCACCCATCCGTGCCCATCGGTGGTCATCAGTGCCGCCTTATCTGTCCCCATCAGTGCTGCCTTATCTGTGCCCATCAGTGCCGCCTTATTTGTGCCCATCAGTGCCGCCTTATTTGTGCCCATCAGTGCCGCCTTATTTGTGCCCATCAGTGCCGCCTTATCTGTGCCCATCAGTGCCGCCTTATCTGTGCCCATCAGTGCCGCCTTATCTGTGCCCATCAGTGCTGCCTTATCTGTGCCCATCAGTGCTGCCTTATCTGTGCCCATCAGTGCTGCCTTATCTGTGCCCATCAGTGCCGCCTTATTTGTGCCCATCAGTGCCGCCTTATCTGTGCCCATCAGTGCCGCCTTATTTGTGCCCATCAGTGCCGCCTTATCTGTGCCCATCAGTGCCGCCTTATTTGTGCCCATCAGTGCCGCCTTATCTGTGCCCATCAGTGCCAATCAATGAAGGAGAAAAACTACCTGTTTGCAAACAAACTATGAAACATGATTTTTTTTTTTTCCAAAATTTTCCATCTTTTTTTGTTTGTTTAGCAAAAAATAAAAATCCCAGCTGTGATTAAATACCACCAAAAGAAAGCTCAAATTGTGGGAAAAAAATGATACAAATTTCATTTGGGTACAGTGTTGTATGACCGCGCAATTCATTCAAAGTGCGTCAGTGCTGAAAGCTGAAAATTGGTCTGGGCAGGAGGGGGGTTTAAGTGCCCAGTAAGCAAGTGGTTAACCCAGCTACTACAGAGGATGTAAAAAAAAAAATTTTCTAACGCTCACCTATCCTCCTGCCCGCTGGACCCCATTCCTTCTCAAATACTACGGTCACCCTCTCACTCTATCCTACACTCTTTAACTCATATTTTCAATCTCTCCCTCTCTACTGGCATCTTCCCCAACCCTCTGAAACATGCATTAGTCACTCCCATACCAAAAAAGGCCTCACTGGACCCCACCAATCTTAACAACCTAAGCCCCATCTCCTTACTCCCTTTTGCCTCCAAGCTCCTCGAACGTTTAGTCTACAACCGACTGAGCAACCATCTCATTAAGAATAACCTTCTTGATACTCTTCAGTCTGGATTTTGTCCACAGCACTCCACAGAAACTGCTCTCCTAAAACTCACAAACGACTTGCTAATAGCTAAAACCAATGGTCATTATTCCGTACTCTTTCAATTGGACCTCTCCACTGCCTTTGATACAGTTGATCACCCCCTCCTCCTCAAAAAACTAAATTTGCTTGGTATCCATGGCTGTGGCACTTACAACTCTACTTCCTCCTCTCCAACACCTCTTAATGTTGGGGTCCCCCAAGGTTCTAGTGGAGTATTAGCTTAGGGTACAGCACCGCACAGACTAGGCACACTTTCACAGGGTCTCCAAAGATGCCATCGCATTTTGAGAGACCCGAACCTGGAACCAAACCATGACAGTTACAAATAAAAGTGTAATATATATATATATATATATATATATATATATATATATATATATATATATATATATGCACGAGGTGAGATACCCGATAATAGGTACACCTCGCATTCGTTCCACTGCAAGGGACTGAACCGGAATCCGGCCCGGTTTTTTCAGCCTCTGTGGCAGGCTGGGTCTTGGTCTGGATGTTTGGGTCCACTGGAGTCCACAGTCAGCTGGACTTTAAATATCCAGGAAGAGAGCACAGCAGGTCGCTCTGGTTTTGAGACTCAGGAGGGAACCTGAGTGAGAGGAGCTCTGGGTGTTGGACTAAAAGGTTTGCTTTTCCGTTTGTTTTTGTGGGTGACGGGGACCAGCACCCGCACTGTATAGAGAGAGGAGACTATTTGTTTAGTTAGCGCCATTTACTGTTTGTTTTTATTTTGCAAACCTCCTGCAAATAAACCTGGCATCCACCAGATTTTTAAGAAAGTGCCCGTTTGCCGACTGTTGTTCAGAAAAGGTGATCCCCATGAGCCAATTTCCCCACACGTCGTGGATTCAGCGGGCACTTTTCTGAAGATGGAGGAAATGATAAAGGCCCTGCTACAGGCCAATGCAGCTCAGCGGGAAACCAACCACCAAGTCGCAGAGACTGCTGCAGCACAACAGGCGACTCAGCAGGAGATGCTCCGCCAAGTCGCAGAGGCCACTGCAGCACAAGCGTCCTAGCAGGAGATGAACCGGCAGTTCGCAGAGGCTCTGGTGGAACTGAAAAAGGGGTCCGCACCTCCTGTGTCAGCGGAACCAAAGATGGTACGGGCTCCTACCACTTGCAAAAGATGACACCTGTGGATGATGTTGAGGCATACATTGCGACTTTCGAGAGAGTCCGCGAGGGATGGCCAAAAGAGCAGTGGGCGGGTCTGTTGGCCCTATTTCTAACAGGTGAACCCCAAAAGGCCTATTTTGATCTAGAACCAGATAAGGCCCAGTACTATGAGACTCTAAAGACAGAGATACTGACACGCTTGAATGTCACCATGGCAATCCGGGGCCGGGCCCAGCGCGTGCATCAGTGGTCCTACTGCAGCAACTAGCCACCCCGTTCACAAATGTTTGACATGGTCCACCTCACCAGGAAGTGGATGCAGCCAGAGACCTTGACAAGCCCTCAGATCGTGGAGCGTGTGGTAATGGACCGGTACCTGCGTGCGCTCCCTGCTGCCCTGAGGAAGTGGGTCAGACAGGGGGACCCCAAAACTGCGGCCCAACTGGTGGACCTAGTGGAGAGGTACAGTGCTACTGAGGAATTGGTGAACCCATCTACGCCCCACTCCGGTGTGTCTAGGGGTGCAAGATTTCCCAGCGGTTCTGGTAAGACTGTTCTGGGGTTCAAGAGCTTGGGGAGATTTGATAAGACTGTTACAGATGATGAGACTGTGGGTCCTAGACCTCGAGACTGGCCAAAGAAGCCAGGAAGGTCTTTGGGGCCGTTAAGAGGACTGGTGGTAGGCAACATACAGTGTTTTCGTTGCCATGCATTAGGGCATATTGCTGCAAACTGTCCTATAGATGATGAACCTATGCAATGTGATTATGCTTTTATGAAAAGATGCATTTCTCTGTTTGCACAGGTCGCATGTACTGCATCATGTCAGTCGCATTGAAAAACAGATGTGTGTTACTTCAGTGGATGGAAAGCCACTCACAGCCTTGCTAGACTCTGGTAGTGTGGTGGCCCTTGTCAGGAATGACTGTGTGAACCCCACAAAACTACACACTAGTACTATTGGGGTAATTTGCATCCATGGGGACACTCGGGACTACCACACAGCGGTGGTTGAGGTTGATACCCCCTGGGGCAGTGTAACACATTCAGTGGGGGTGGTACCTTCACTGCTTCATGAAGTTTTAGTGGGAAGAGATTTTCCCCATTTTTGGAATCTATGCGAGAGCAAGGGGAGGCTGGTAGATAGAGCTCCCCCTGCTGGGGAAGCACGGGAACTCTCACCAGACCCTTTTTGTCAAAGGGAAGGGGATGATGTTGGTGGGAACGATGAAGCCGGAGATCCTCTTCCTTTCCCTGTCAGGGCTGGGGAGCCAGAGGACTTAGAAGCTAGCTCTCAGCCTGAGGGTAACAAACAGGAGACCCCCTCTGACCCTGACAATGAGAGTATCCAAAATGTCGTACCCGAATTAAAGGTCAGGAGAGAGGATTTCTGTACCGAGCAACTGTGAGAGATCACCCTCATGAGAGCCAGGGAAAACGTTAAGATGTTGGTCGGGGAACCGGTGGATCCTGATGGGTGGTGTCTTTCCACTACATGGCCGTTAAAAACAATTTATTGTATCGAGTGATAAAACATGGAGAGGAAAAGGTAGAACAGCTACTGGTTCCCAAACCCTTCCGTAGGGTGGTGCTAAACTTGGCCCATGGTCATGTAATGGGGGGGGACATCTCAGTATCGAAAAAAACAGGGAGAGAATTGCCCGGAGGTTTTTCCTTGCCCGGGTTGCATGCAGATGTCAAGGAGTGCCAAATGTCAGCACCGTCGCCCCATCTTCGCAGCCCTCTTGTCCCTCTACCAATAATCGAGGTCCCCTTTGAGAGGATTGGCATGGACCTGGTGGGGCTGGTTGTGAAATCACCAGCATATTCTGGTGATCCTAGACTATGCAACACGCTATCCTGAGGACATACCCTTGAGCAACACCTCCGCTAAGGCCATCGCCAAGGAATTGGTTCAGGTGTTTAGTCGAGCGGGGATCCCAAAAGCGATCTTAACCGATCAGGGCACCCCATTTATGTCTAGGGTTACCAAGGAACGGTGTAGACTATACAAAGTCTCCCATCTCCGTACCTCTGTCTACCACCCCCAAACGGATGGTCTGGTTGAAAGATTTAATAAAACTTTGAAAAGTATGCTGAAAAAGGAGGTCGACAAAGATGGAAGAAACTGGGATTTTTTGCTACCATATCTCATGTTTGCCATACGTGAGGTTCCACAGGCATCCACAGGCTATTCCCCCTTTGAGCTTTTGTATGGTAGACATCCCAGGGGGCTGCTAGATATCGCCAAAGAAACGTGGGGAGGGGAGGCCACCCCATATAGAAGCATCATAGAGCATGTCTCCTTGATGCAGGATCGAATCGCAGCTGTCCTGCCCCTTGGGCGAGAACATATGGAGCGAGCCCAGGAGGCCCAGAGGAGGGTCTATGACCGGGGTGCCAAGGTCTGTACTTTCAGCCCCAGGGACAGAGTGTTAGTACTGGTTCCCACGGTGGAAAGTAAGTTCCTAGCCAAGTGGCAGGGTCCCTTTGAGGTTGTTGAAAGGGTGGGGGGGGGGGTAAGCTACAAAGTCTACCAGCCAGGGAAAAGGAAACCACACCAAATTTACCATGTGAATCTCCTAAAGCCCTGAAAGGACAGAGAGACTTTACTGGCCATGCTCACACCTCTAACAGACCAGGTACCGGTAACACCTGATGTCCCCATAACAGATACCCTGTCTGTGGCACAACAAAGTGACGTTAGGGCGTTTGTGAATAAAGAGAGACTTTTTCTCCCCCTTACCCGGACTGACCAACATGATCCAACATGACATAATGACGTAACCAGGGGTTTGCGTAAATGTAAAACCATATAGAATCCCAGAGGCAGTCGCAAAGGAAATAAAAAGTATGTTAGAGTTGGACGTGATAGAAGAGTCCCACAGTGAGTGGTCGAGCCCCATAGTGCTGGTCCAAAACCTGATGGTACTATCAGGTTTTGTAACGGCTTCAGGAAACTCAATAGTGTGTCCAAGTTCGATGCGTACCCGATGCCCCGGGTCGACGAACTCGTTGACAGCTTAGGACAGGCTCGCTACATAACGACCCTAGACCTAACGAAAGGCTATTGGCAAATACCGCTAACTGAATCGGCCAAGGAGAAGACTGCTTTTTCCACTCCTGAGGGCTTGTTTCAGTATAAGCGGATGCCTTTTGGTCTGCACGGAGCCCCTGCATCATTCCAGCGAATGATGGACAAAGCCTTGAGACCACATCGCCCGTATGCAGCTGCATATTTGGACGATATGGTCATCCACAGCCCAGATTGGGAATCGCACCTGCTCCGTGTACAAGCGGTGATAGATTCCCTTAGGGAAGCAGGTCTTACGGCTAACCCAAAAAAATGTGCCATAGGCCTGAAGGAGGCCAAACACCTTGGGTACATTATTGGCCGGGGAGTGGTCAAACCGCAGACCAATAAGGTTGAGACAATTCAAAAATGGCCAAGACCGATCAATAAAAAACAAGTGAGGGCCTTCCTGGGCATTACAGACATTTCATATCCAACTTTGCCACCATGGCCGCCCCTCTGACCGACCTGACAAAGGGTAGAGGGTCGGTCATGGTCAAGTGGAATCCCAAAGCCGAGGAGGCCTTTCAGAATTTAAAGCAGACCCTTTGTGGGTTACCAGTACTAGTGGCCCCGGACTTCAGCAAGGAGTTTGTCATACAGACGGACGCTTCTGAGGTGGGCCTGGAGGCTGTACTGTCACAGAACAGGGATGGTGAGGAGCACCCAGTTGTATACCTGAGCCAGAAGCTGAACAAGCACGAAAAGAACTATGCCATCGTAGAAAAGGAGTGTCTTGCCATCAAATGGGCGTTAGACTCCCTAAGGTATTACCTACTGGGGAGGCTGTTTAAACTGGTCACCAACCATGCTCCCCTAAAGTGGATGTGTGACAACAGGGATAAAAATGGCCGTGTGACAAGGTGGTTCCTGGCTCTACAGCCCTTTCGGTTTACGGGGGAGCACAGGCCGGGGAAATTTCAAAATAACGCAGATGCCCTCTCTCGCGTGCACTGTATGGTTGGGTCAAGTGCTCAGCCACAGGGACTTGAGCAGAGGGGGAGGATATGTGATGGTATGCGAGGCGAGATACACGATAATAGGTACATTTCACCTCGCATTCCTTCCATTGCAAGGAACTGAACCGGAATTCGGCCCGGTTTTTCCAGCCTCTGTGGCAGGCTGGGTTTCGGTCCGGATGTTCGGGTCCACTGGAGTCCACAGTCAGCTGGACTTTAAATATCCAGGAAGAGAGCACAGCAGGTCGCTCTGGTTTTGAGACTCAGGAAGGAACCTGAGTGAGAGGAGCTCTGGGTGTTTTTGTGGGTGACGGGGACCAGCCCTGCACTGTGTTGAGAGGAGACTATTTGTTTAGTTAGCGCCAGACGGCAAGTATTTAAGTTACTGTTTGTTTTTATTTTGCAAGCCTCCTGCAAATAAACCTGGCATCCGTGAAGTGCACGTTTGCTGACTGTCATATATAATCTATATCTCAGGGGAAAATCGTGGGTGCGTGTTATAGGCCGATCCCCGCCGATTTTGTGTGATCGGAGCAAGCCGTCGGAGCCGAGATACACATACCCGAGTGTTCTCGGCTTTTTCCGGCGCCGCTCACAGTCACACCCAGTCCAGCCCTATGATGGACATAACACAGGTCCAAGGGCGGGACTGGGCTTGATGGCGGCGCCGAGAACACTTGGGTATGTGTATCTCAGATCAAAAAAAATTATACTGCGCTATCCCTCTAATATATCTTCAAACTCTGTGTCTGTGAAAAACAAATAGTAAAATTGTGCTGCTGCAACCATAAATGAGAGACAACCCCCACTTCAAATAGCTAAATGGAATAGGCTGCGCTGCTTAATATGTGAACGTGATTGTAACAGGTGAGTATAATCATGCCAAGCACATTCCTGGTGATAAACAACACTCAAAATATATGACAAATGTGTACAAAAAAACAAATAAGATGAATATTATTAAAACAATGTAGACTAAACTCCACAAACTGCACGATTCATGGTGAATGCAAAAAGCAGTGACAACTCAGAATCGAGGACCATATAATGTTGCAAAATTCCAAACTCTCAAATAACAGTCCTTATAAGAGAAGTAACTTTTTGGTGAGAGAAGAAAACACCAATCTTGATGCAGAGTGAGGCATGCACAAACATATCTCCCTGGGGAGCGTGGTGATATAAGAAGTTCCTCCACCTCTGACAAAAACGCCCCTTACCAGATGATTAGATCTCCTGTCACAGAGATCGTGTAAGCGGGTGGCTGTGTCCCCCAGCCACTGGGTCTCTGCACGGTTCACACTCTCAAGTTCACAGGATTGGGGTATTAGTGCTCAAATCCCAAAAATAGAAAGAGAGATGCTCCATAGCGTAATACAGTTATGCTTTATTACAACAAGGAATAAAAAATACACTTACAGTGTGAAATCGTCTTAAAAACAATACAAGCCGGCCAGCTCTCAGATGCTGCCCGTGTCTTCCGGGATCAGCGTGGTATAGTGGTGACGTCAGTACGCCGCTCCTCCCTGTCGTCTTCCTGTATTACGCTATGGAGCATCTCTCTTTCTATTTTTGGGATTTGAGCACTAATACCCCAATCCTGTGAACTTGAGAGTGTGAACCGTGCAAAAAAAAAAATTACAATATATGCCCAACAAGGACCAGCAACGTACTGCAATGTTGCTGGACTTTGAGTGGTTATACCAGAATGATACCTGCAGGTTTAGATATCATCTTGGTATCGTTCTTTTCAGCCAGCGGTCAGCTTTCACGCGTAAAAGCAATCCTAGTGGCCAATTAGCCGATAGACTGCTTTTACAAGCAGTGGGAGGGAATGCCCCCCCCCTCTCCTGTCGACTTCCTTGGCTTTCTCGGGCTCTCCTGTCCCACCGGGGAACCTGATCATACAGCCGGTGGTTCCGCCAGCTAACTATAGAGCTGATCGAAGATCAGAATGGCTCCAATCATCTATATGGACTAAGAAACCGGAAGCTACGAGCATTTCATGACTTTGGTTTCGCTGTATATAAAAAGCGCCATTGGGAAATTGGGAAAGCATCTTATCACACCGATCTTGGTGTGGTCAGATGCTCTGAGGGCAGAGAAGAGATCTAGAGTCTAATAGACCCCAATTTGTATTTTTTTTTTAAAAAGAGTACCTGTCACTACCTATTGCTATCATAGGGGATATTTACATTCTCTGTGATAACAATAAAAATCGAAAGGAACAGTGTAAATATAAAGTAAAAAAGCAAAAAAAAAAAACACAAAAAATAAATGAATCATCCCTGTCCCTTCGTGCCCACGCGCAAAGGCGAACGCAAGTGTCAGTCTCCTGTCATATGTAAACAGCAATTGCACCATGCATGTGAGGTATCACCGTGAATGTCAGATCGAGGGCAGTAATTTTAGCAGTAGAACTCCTCTGTAAAACTAAAGTGGTAACCTGTAAAGGCTTTTAAAAATGTATGCAGTTTGTCGCCGCTGCATCCTCAATGCCCCCCCCCCCATTTTCCTCTTCAACCTCAGGGAGAAGCGGATCAGTGAGAGCTGCTCTCTCGTCAGTGCTTCATGGAATATAGCAGGGGTGGCCTCCATGTCCCCCCCCCCCCTCTGCCCCATGGTCCCAGACAGTTTATGGGCATAGTATAACGTCCCTGGGGGGGGGGACTTTCCCGTTTGTTTTGGGAGTTTTAGGAGGCTTATCCATATCCTTCAGCTTGTCAGCTCCATGTGAGCGCTGGGAGAGGGAGGCCGTGGCGCCATATTGGAATTCAGACGGTCCCCCGGTCTCCGTCTGTTTGTGGGTCTGCATGGCATCCAAACTGTCCAGCGGCATAACTTGGTGTATCAGAGGTGAGTACGGCAGGTTTGTGGACCGAAATCCTACGGTTTCACAGGCTGGGAGCAGTATCAAAGCAGGATCTAGGACGGGAGCTCTGTGAGACATGTCTTCTCACATGCCACTCTTCTCCTTCAGAGATTTGTAGCCAAGACATAGAGATGAATGAAGAGCAATCCACTGACAGTGAGGAGGTGATGTGATGCCCGTCTTAACCTTATGTTTGCCAAACAAACACACCACAACCGTGTGTATTGCAAATGGACGTAACACTTCGCTATTCACTTGAATCACAATATAATGATAGGTTTATGCCACGGCTGCAAAGTAAAGCATTGCGACTGAAGCATGTACATAGCCCTGTCCGCAGCCAATGTAGCTTAGGCTGGACTTCTCCTTTAAGAGGGGGAGGTTGGGGGCGCTAAAAACACACACTCAACTGCGCATTTTTGACCCCCCCTCCCAACTGCACGTCTAAACTCAGCGTTAGCGTATTTATACACTTGAAGGGGAAACCAGGCTTTGTTTCCAAAAGATGGCCATTCCCTGCAAAAGACAGATCACTATGAGCTATATGTGTGTGTTTCTACAGTCCTTGTAGGACTACAAGTGTCAGCATGTACTAAGGGATGCTGGTAGGCGCACCGACTACACTAATAGCAGGAGCTATACGTCTATCCAACACATGAATGGAGGAAAACACGAGGAGGATACACAGGTCTTCCTGTAATGATGAGTTATCACTCTCTAGTTCTAGGAGTAGACACCTAAAACTACAATACAGACAGATAATACAGGAAATCAGATCTGGAGGCAGCAATCAGTCACAAGAAACTTACAATTTCTGCAAAACACACACTACACCTTCTGCAGCTTCCTGTATGCTTCCTGCTGTGCTCTGATGAATTCATTCCCCTTCTAGGTGCACCAAGCATACTTCCCCGTGTAAAACTGAGACAGCACGATTTGGTTCTGCCACACAAAAGTTCCCACCCAGCAAGCAGTGTAATGATGCTATTTATTATATGGAATCTCCTGTTTTCTTTTTTAAAACCTAATGTCCTCTCCTGCCTTTTCTAGCTTTCATCTCTTCATCTGGATTTTTCTTTTATTATTATGATTTTTTTTTTTTTCGTTAAACATCTATTGTGCTGCAAAAAAAAGTACTTCTGCTTTTCTTGCCCACGCAAGAATGACATCTAAGTGCTAAACCTTTCATCCAAATTCTAAATTGCTGCATTTGTAAATTTAAAAAGCCAATATAAAGGAATAGTAGTGCTAAAAAAAACACAGTTTGTTTTGTATAATTCTCCTTTAACCACTTGCCGCCCACCATATAGCAAAATGACGTCGGCAAAGTGGTTGTGTTATCCTGACCAGACGTCATATGATGTCTTTCAGGATAACAAGCGGGGGGCGCTCATCACGGCGAGCGTTGTTGCGGTGTGTCAATCTGACACACCGCAACTCCGATCTAGATAAAGAGTCTCTGACGGAGACTCTTTACCACGTGCTCACTCGTGTCCAATCACGGCTGATCACGATGTAAACAGGAAGAGCCGTTGATCGGCTTTTCCTCACTCGCGTCTGTCAGATGCGAGTAGAGGAGAGCCAATCGGCTGCTCTTCTGACAGGGGGGTCTGTGATAATTGATTATCAGCGCAGCCCCCCCGAGGATGCCCACACTGGACCACCAGGGACGCCACCAAGGATTCCCACCACTAGTCACCACCAAGTATGCCACCCATGGCCACCAGGGATGCCAATCAGTGCCCACATTTGGCATCACTGATTGGCAGGCATTACTGTTTGGCACTGATCGGCATCCATCGGTACCATCCATTAGAGTACATCAGTGCCACCTATCAGTGCCCATCCATGCCACCTATCAGCGCCCATCCGTACCACCTATCAGTGCCCATCTGTGCCACCTATCAGTGCCCATTCGTGCCGCCTTTCAGTGCCACCTATGTGTACCCATCAGTGCTGCATATCAGTGCCACCTATCAGTGCCCATCAGTGCCACCTATGTGTACCCATCAGTGCTGCATATCAGTGCCACCTATCAGTGCCCATCAGTGCCGCCTATGAGTGCCCCATCAGTGAAGCATTATTGCCCATCATCAGTGCCACCTCATTGGTGCCCATCAGTGCCGCCTTATCAGTGCCCATCAGTGAAGGAGAAAACTTACTTATTTACAACGTTTTGTAACAGAAACAAAAAAAACCTTTTTTTTCAAAATGTTGTCTTTTTTTTATTTGTTTAGCTTTAGTAGAAAATAAAAATCCCAGAGGTGATCAAGTACCACCAAAAGAAAGCTCTATTTGTGGGAACAAAATTATAAAAAATTTAGTTTGGGTACAGTGTAGTATGACTGCGCAATTGTCATTCAAAGTGTGACAGCGCTGAAAGCTGAAAATTGTTCTGGGCAGGAAGGTGTATAAGTGCCCTGTATTGAAGTGGTTAAGGGGGCCTGGCAGGGATGTGACCTATGCCTACATACGTTTGCTAATAGGTGTCCCTCGTTCCCATCTCAAAAAGTTGGGAGGTATGTACAAGGGACAATGACTGGTAGGGGTGGGATCAAGGACCCCCAGAGCACACATGGTCCTGGATAGACATGCATTGTAGAAAGCAGTGGAAGGAGTACGTCACATAGTGTATGGTAACAACATAGCTCCCAACTGTCCCAGATTTCGAGCAATGTCCCTCTGTCCCTCATTCCTCCTCATTTGTCCCTCATTTTGGTCTGATCTATATAGATGTATACGAAATGCACTTGTTATCTATCAAAAAGTGTTTTCCAGCACTAAACCTTTCATCTGATTTCTAAACTTGCACTACGTGATGTACTTTAGGGAAAACTGTTCCAGTATAGGTTTTACTCTGCTTAACCATTGAAGATGTATGCATATATGAAACTATTAATGAAGTTTACTATGGCCAATGTGAATTGTGATTTTCATGCTGTGTTATACCCATTTGTTTTATCTGGTCGTATCTCAATAAACTGTCGTTTTAAAGTGAAAAAAAAAAAAACTTTCATCTGATTTCTAAATTGCTGCATTTGTAAATTCCAAAAGCCAATATAAAGGAATAGTAGTGGTAAAAAAAGCAATTGTGGTTTTAACCAATCTTGTTTTTTTTTGTTGTAAAACTCTCTACTTTTGCGTGGCAGGGGGTGTGTCCTATGCCTACATACTTTTGCTGATAGGTGTCCCTCATTCCCATCTCAAAAAGTTGGGAGGTTTGTGAAAATCTGCGAAGCCACCCATTTTTAATGAGCATAGACTGGGTGAAATTAGAGGCTAGGGAAGTAAGTCCATGTGTTGGACTGGCTGTTAGGAGAGGTTGGAGGCCAGTATTTTTGTTTAGGTGTGTGTTGGACTGGCCGTGAGGGGAGGTTGGAGGCCAGTATTTGTATTATTTTTGTCATCTGGCACTAGATGTGTGTTGAACCAGCAAAAAAACATTGGCTGAAATAATGTTCCAAGTTGGGAGCTCTGTGCGACTTCACATATGATTGCAAATCTATGCAACCAAAACCTCTTTTTTATATCAATTTCTTTTAACTAGTTTGGATTCTCAGTTTATTTCTTGCTATGAATAGTATGTCACAATTTAGAAACGTTGTTAGAGTAGAGAGGGGCCTTGACGTGGCAGTGCAGCTTTACATATATTTGCAAATTTACACAAAGTAAACCTAACACAAATTGTGGAAACAGTTTATACTTTTTTATTTTGGGGAGTGAGAGCTAGAGATGAGGAGGTTTGGGAGAACCAAAGAAGATGGTTTGGGTGATATTTTGAGACAAGTTTGATGAGGTAGCCCAGGGCAGAGTTGTGGATGGCTTTGCATATTGTTAGTATTATGAATTTTATTCCTTGGTTGAGCAGAAGTGAGGGTACGGCTTAGAGGGGTAGCAGATACCGAAGGTTGGAAAGGTGGATGGGTACTTATTCAGAGAGTTGGTCTTAAAGAGGTTGTAAACCCCTCTGTGGAAGTTGTACCTATAGGTAAGCCTAGAATAAGGCTTACCCATAGGTACTGTAAACATCTCCTAAACGTGCACTGTTTAGGAGATACTTACTGTGTTTTGCACTGATTATGTCATCGGCGCATGTGCTGTGAAGAAACGTCCCTGTAACGAAACGTCCCACACTCCGCTTGAGTGCTTTCCTCATATACCGCTTCCTCCCAGTCTGAATATAGATATCAGATATTCCAACCTCTAACAACCAGAAAACAAGACAATACTCGTTTGGTTGCTGAACATGGACTGTTAGAACAAGAATACAGTCTTATATACAGTTGAAGAGGAGGTTCCCCCCTCCTGCTCATATTACTCCAATAATATAACTGTAACCAGAAACCTAATTAACATGAGCTAGTTATCTAATCATTTACCCAGACTTGGTGACTGGAGATATGACCTTTCAGGGTAGACTTGCCATCTCCTCACTTAACTTACAATACACATATGTATAAACCCATCCCACAATAGTTTGCTAGGAGACAAAGGTGTGTTAATGAGCATAATAAACTATTGGGTGAAAGACCCGGGCTTTCCAGATCTTATTAATCAGCATTCCTTTCACATACATCTGTCCAGTCCCAAGCTGGGAGAGACCCTCATGGCCTCCTTAATAATGTCCTTTTGCATTCCATAACAGAATATCTTCCTAAATGCTTGTAGCTCTCTCAAATGCCAGGGCCCATAGTCGGTAGGCAAGAGGCTAGCATTCAGTCTCCTCCAAAAGCCTCTGTCCCGGATGAGTCTGTCACAGACACCTGTGCCATTTCTTCATGAGCGAGTGCTTGACTGGCAGCTCCCGCGTGCATACTCGGGAGTGACATTACCCGACTCCGGCCAGTCACAGAGTCGGACTCTGCGGCGCCAGAAAGAAGAGGCGCGAACATGGATGCGGCCTGCAGCAGGGACGGTGCGGGCTTCGTTTGTAGCAAAGGAAGGAAGTAACACCCATCAGGGTTTACTTCCTCTTTAAACAGGGATAGTTGATAGTCCAGGACCAAAAACTGTATAATACATTGTGATTGTTCCCATTTGCCTCCCTACTTTTTGCTTACCAGCATCATCTTTTGGCTGCACAGCTGGTCATATATGGTCCCCTACTGCCTGCCTGTACAATCCTATATAGAGCTACCAAAACCGAGAGCTGTCTTTGACAGCTTGGTCTTGTGCTGGGAGTGCGCTATAAGCATAGAAACATCAGTCACCCAGGAATGCACATGTGCGGCGTGTAAGCGTTAAAGCCCACCCTTTTATCACTGACTGCACATATGCATCACGTAGGCTGCAACAGGTTAATGGCTGCAATTCATCCCCTTCATGTTCTGTACTTGTTTTTTCATTTTTTTGTAACCCAAACTATGAAAAAACTGAAGAAAGTAGTTCTTTTCCAATATAAACTACTTGATGAAAATAGAAATCCATGCCCTCTTTCTATCCTGTTCTCCAGTTCTAATTGCACTTCCTTCAACTCCCTTCACATAAATATGAACTCTTGGTTGAGCTAAGCGTACATGGTTATGCACCTGCCACCCAAAAGTCATGCCTACAGGCAGCCAGATTGTGTCTACACATGCAACTGTTCTCCTGAGTCTGTGGTAGATTTAGACTCAAGTGCATATCTGTGTGAAGGCCGTGTTGGCCAGCACAGGGATGCACAGATGTTCCATGCAGGCAGTCCCATTTATGTCAAGTGGCTGCAGGAACATGGACACTGGTCCTAATTTGACATTCATGCGGGTGAAGGTCCAAAAATGCAAAAAGTGTGCATTCAGGGTCCCACATGTGCACCCGCACAGATGTCAAATTCGGAACAGTAGCAGTGTCTGTGCACCCAGTGTGTCCCAATGGGACTGTCTGTACAGAACACCTGTGCATCCCCATGAATGCAAACACAACCCTTGCACGGGCATACTCTTAGGTATACCTATGTGAACAAGGCCTTAGACAACACAAGGAGCACCAGCAACCAGGTTTCAATATACTTTTGCTAGATCAGGAGCTCATTTCTGATTCGTTACCTATAGGATTTATTACATGCAACCGTACCAAATGGAGTCCCTTTTACCTCTTTCTGTTTTGAAAGGTTTCTGCTAACAAGCGCCATGTCACAGCCATGACTGGGGAATAATGAACAGGACAATCAATATTATAGAGTATAAATATGGGGGAGCAGAGATGGGGATGACAGATAAAGAATTGAAGGACTGTTGGAGACAGAAGAACCAGAAAAGTAAAATCACAAAAAGTGAGAATTCTACATCATGAATATTTCAGCAATTTTGAATCCGACCCCTGAACCCCCCGTGATAAAGGCTACTCTGCCCCCAGATTAAAGAGAGGAACCATGTTACTGCTCAAGTGACAATGCTGCATTCATTCACGGAAGTATTTCCTGACTGAGATAACAGATTTTCTCGCCCAGTTCTGTGTGGTTGAAGACACTTTTAAGATGAAATTAGAGCAGATTGGTGAACCTCTGCCCATCTTTACTTTTGAGACACTCTGACTCTCTAAGATGCTCTTTTTATACCCAGTCATGTTGTGAAGGAATGTGATGTAGATAATAATAATAGTAATCTGAAAATGTCTATTTTCTTATGTGCATACATATTTTTCTCCTTACTCATTATATAAGTATACAGGTTTGCTCTGTTCCTATATTTTCTCAAGATGGCGGGTACCCCCTGCATCCCACACATCAGAAGAACGCGGAACTGAAGATAAAACCAAAGACAGTCAGACCTCGTTATGAAGATTCTCCATTTTCTTTTTTTATCTTAACCAATGAGATGTACCTATTAGACTAACATAGCAATGACGTATTTGTGTGTATAAAACATTAGCACCGCCTTGAATAAATCAGAAGTGTAAAAAGTAACGGTGCTGAGCGTGTCTCAGAGTGTTTACTTTTATATGCATGCATAGCCACACTTTCCAATTAGAGACAGCAGCAGATAACCTTGGGCTCGATTGGAGCTCTTAATCATTTCCATAACAATGTTACTCACCTGTTGCCAATAAACCCAGTTAGTTGCATAATGTTCTTCCAGATCTTCCTTGATAGTACCACTTACTTTGCCAACTTTTTATTTACCTGCCTCAGTTTTTTAGAGATGTGTTGCTGCCATCAATTTCAAAATGACCTTATTTTTTTCCTAAAATGGTACATTTTCTCACTTTAAACATTTGATATATTTTCTATTGTTAAAAAAAATGTGGATTTACAAAAATGTGCAGATCATTGCATTCTGTTTTTATGTAGATTTGATGACATCTACAAGGACAATATTGTTCATATTCCCATTGCACACGTTCCTGGATTAAATTCTTATCTGTAGTAGGTGCTGCAGTGATCAGCGATCACCAGCTGGACATTGGATATAAATACACGTTTGCCAGCACACCATGGATCTCGAATTGCAGTCCAAAGCTTTTATTGTAGAAAGATCACAATAAAAGCTTTGGACTGCTATTCGGGATCCATGGTGTGCTGACGAACATGTGTATTTATCAAGAAGGACAAAATGCGTAGGGTGAGGCTATCAGAGGTGACGTCATCACGCAAGTACGTTTTTGCCAGACAGCGAATTGGCCGGGATATCTTTTGCTGAGCGGATGCTTGTTGTATACTGCCCATACTGTTTTACAATACGTGAGGGCACAATTTGTTTTAATAAATAGGCTTGGTTTTACTTTATTACCCTATGCCAGTTGTCTTCCGCTTTTGTTGGGATACCACCTTGTTTGGACACGAGGTGTAGTACAGCTGAGACCGGGAATGTTTAACTATTTATGCACTTTCAGACCATTTATAACATAATGATCATTTATCTCTGGTAAGAGTCCTGTTCATGCATACTGTTGAGCACTGAGTGCTTATTTGGGATTAAGAGCTACTATGAAAATTTAGTGGTGCACAGTTTCTATGGACTTGGATTTAACCTTTTGATCACATTTATGTATTTCTGGATTGTCTATGGACATTTATAGACACTATTATATGGTGATTGGTTATGTATTGAGGAACACTACATTCACATTTGTTTCTAATACCTAAAGATTTACAATGTATTTGACCGTATGCACATTTTTATGTTGTTATTGTTTTACACAATTTGTATTGGTAGCGCTGCACTTTCTCTTTCATTATTAGGTTTAAAGGAGGAATACAACCAAAGCTGGTGTGGCTGTACTTCTCCGGTGGATCACAGGAGTGCAGTTCATCTTGCACTCCTGTCACTTGTTTTCAGTAGACAGCGGGCTGAAGCTTGCTGTCAGCTAACATCACAGAGCCGGTCCAGGCTCAGGCAAGATCGCGACAATGAAGTCGGGATCCCCCCCCCCCCCCCCACATGCCTGGACCGGTGTTCTGGCGAATAGTGCAGATCGTCAGATAATGCCTCCAATGGTCTGCGCATGCACAATACGTAACGTCACTCCAGCTGGTGTGGTGTCAACACTGTGCATGTGCAGATTGTCTGAGGCATTATCCGACGATCAGCAGTAATCAACAGAACACCGGTCACTGAGGGTTACAGTGTGACCCAACAGCTGTATACTGGTAACTGGGGACAACACTTCCCTGCCGCCTGCATTCCCGCCCACCCAAGCAATAGAACCTCTTCACTGTTAACCGGGGACAACACTTCCCTGCCGTCTGCATTCCTGCCCACCCAGCCAATAGAACCTCTTCACCCAACCACCAATAGGAACGCAGGCACAGCTGCTCCTCTCTGCTGACAATGGAGACTAGTGAGCTGTGCTTTGCTGCCTTTTTGGCACAGCTATGACTGTTGGATTATACCGGTGTTCTGTCGATTACCTCCGTGCTTTGCTAATCGTCGGATAATGCCTTCAAAAAATCTGCGCATGCGCAATGTTGACGTCATGCCAGCTGATCAGCAGATCAGCTGGAGTGATGTTACGTACGGCTTATGTGCAGATTGTCTGAGGCATAACCCGACGATCTGCACTATTCAACAGAACACTGGCACCTGGCTCAGCCTCTCAGTGAGCTGCTGAGAGCCTGAGCCGGCCGCTCCTGCTCCCTCCACAGCCCAGCACTCCAGTGAGTGTGATGGGGGGGGATGTTCAGAGCAGAGAGACGGTGATTGACAGTCACCGACTCTCTGCTTAGGGAGCCCTGAGAACCGAGTGATCAGTGGTGTTTGATTGCTCGGTTCTCAATCAGACTAATGCTGCATCAAACTAGGCAAGTATGATTCTTAAAAAAAAAAAAAAAAAAAAAAAAAACCTACATACTTCTCTTTTAATTTGGTATCCCAAATTTTAGTGCCGGCAGCTTCAAGGTCTTCTTTACCTGTAGCACAGATTTTTTCTCTATATTTGTACACATGTGAAGGAACGGTCACCAATGAGAGCCTCTGTGTTTCTCACAACTCATTAATTTATTACATATCATAAGAATGGTGTAATAAAGGGAAAAGATTCTGGAGTGTAACTAGACAATTTTTCTTCCCTAAAAAGAAAGTAATGGTGGTCACTGGAACAAGAGTTCCACTTTAACTCACTTTTGCTTAGATCAATGAAGTTTCCCTATCAAGACTATAACAAGAACATTGGACTTAAACATGCAAAAAAAAAGAGAAAACGTGATTTGGATAGATGTATTTTATTGTAGCTTGTATTTTTAAACATGTTTATTGTCCCCATGCCATACATACAGTACATTATGCCATACATTATGCTCCACTGTTTATTTTATAGCAACCTAACCAACATCTGAAAAAGCATAAACCTTTTGAACAGCATAAAAATTATATATGGCTTTGTATGCTTTAAAGTAGAACTACAGCCAAAACATTTTTTTCATTTTGGATAGAGTAATGGAAAGTTATAACCTGTGTAAGGTTTATTTTTGCCATCGGTGTCCCCTTGGGGAGATTTCCCTTCACTTCTTGTCCCATAACCAAAACAGGAAGCGAGAAGAAATCCTTGCAAATTAAAGGAATCTCTTAGTGACCCCCAGGTCACCAGAACTAGTGTCCGATAAGAGGATTTTCCCTCCAGTATTTTTTTTTTAGGGACAACCTCAAATTTTGAGTTTTCTTTTACTTTCACTGATAATGGTAAACAGGACGTTTTAGAGAGGGTGACACAGACCGCAATAAAAACCTACAGGTGTTCTTATCCTTCTCCAATCTATCCAAAACCAAAAAAAATAAAAAGTTTTGCCTTTAGTTATTCTTGAAGTATAACTAAGGGTAAAACTTTTTTTTCCCTTAAATATGGATAGAGTAGTGAAGAGTTAGAACTCCTGACAGGTTTTTATTGCTGTCTGTGTCCCCAGTAGGGAGATTCACCCTCTCTAATTACCCTGATCATCAATGTCATGGGAAATCAAAATGATGGAAAAGCTGAAATTTCGCATTGCCACCAGAACAGGAATAGAAAGGAAATCTTCCAATGGAGATACTTGTTCCTGTGACAGCTAAGAGGGGATATCCTCTCACTACCCATTGAGTCTACAGGATAGGAAGTAAAGGGAAATCTCCATAAATGGCATTAAAAAGCACAGCAGTTCCAACTGTACCTACTCTATCCAAGATGAAATAAGATGTTTTGTCTTTAGACTTTAACCCCTTCCTGCTCAGTCCCATCATCCCTCTAAGACAGGCCATACACGGTGCAAATTTCTTTCTGCCTGACCATTAACAATAATGCCCCGTACACACGAGCAGATTTTCCGCCGGAAAAATCTTGGGCGGTTTTTCCAACGGAATTCCGCTCAAGCTTGGCTTGCATACAGTCGCACAAAAGTTTGCTGAACTTTCGACCGTCAAGAACGCGGTGACATACAACACTACGACGAGCCGAGAAAATTAAGTTCAATGCTTTCGAGCGTGCGTCAAATTGTTTACGAGCATGCGTTGGAATGTTGCGCGTCGGAATTGGTACGGACGATCAGAATTTTCGATCAAAACTTTTTTCCGACCGAAAAATTGAGAACTTGCTCCCAATCTTTTGCTGGCTGGAATTCCGTCAGCAAAAGTCTGAAGGAGTATACACACGGTCCCATTTTCCGACCAAAAGCTCTCATCGGACTTTTGCTGGCGGTCGTGTGTATGCGGCATAACAGTTCCAATCTCGGCCGATCCCTGCTGAACCATGTATGGCCGCCCTATCTGTTTTTGTTTTGTTTTTTTAGGCCCCCTTTTTTTTTTTTTCAAGCAAAAGATTTTTATTGAGCATAAGAAATAAGGCATACAAAAACCAGAACACAATGGACATGGAAGACTGCCAATAGTAACATGCAGGTGTTTGAAACAGTATACACCACACTATATGCAATAATCTACAGTTTGCCTTTCCTTTTAAAGCTTCGTACACACTTCGTCCAACCCAAAAAAAAAGCCTGAGGCTCGGTTCACACTAGGACGACTTGGGATCCGACTTGTAAGCCCTCAAGTCGCCCCAAGTCGCCCCAGAAAGAGATTCACATTACAGTGAATGGGAGCGTCTTAATAGACACTACTGAAGTCGCTCCCTCCCTCCCTGTACTACTTGGATCCGACTTGGTAGGCGACCTGTACCATAGAAATCAATGGAAGTCGCCTCCAAGTCGGATCTCCATCTACAGTCAAGCGACTTTGCAGGGAAAAAATTTAGTTTGCCCAGGCAAACCCCTCCCTCCCAGAGAGCTGATTATCCTGTGATTGGCCACAGCCAAAGTCGCCTGTCCTGGAGGCGACTTGAAGTCGCGTTGTAATTTGCTAAAGTCGCGCTGAAGTCGCGTTAAAGTCGCCGTACAAAGTCGCGCTGAAATCGTGTTGCCCCTGTGTGAACCGAGCCTGACAGCTCAGGTCGGAGCTGCTGTACTAACAATCCGATGTTAGTACAGAGATCTCCCCCGCTGAGCTATTGTGTTCTAACTGGGAACCCCCCCCCACCAGAACACTCCAGTCAGCGCTCTCAGCCATTGGCTGAATACACTGCTGGGGAGCCAGTTGGCTGCTGGTTTTCTAGCATGTTCGGCCGGCTTCTGTTGGACCGGCTGCCACACACACAGCCAAATATTGTCCGGTTTTTATTGAACTGTCCTCCGTCGCCCAGCATTCGGCCCCTGTGTACTAGGCTTAAGGGGCAGGAAGGGACTATCCAATCAAGTGATTACTGTGGTTGGCTGCTACAGAGGTAACTTGATCAGGAGCAAGCGGGACCGTTCCCTCAAATAGCTGAATATCCTTTTTTTTTCAATTCCAAAAGTTTTATCAGGACAAACATACACTAAAGCAATACAATAGTGGACTTTATATAACATAATACAACGGCTCAACGGTGTGCAGAAATTTGCAGGACTGACCTCTCAGGAGGTGGACTGTGTCAAGCAGCTAAAAGCTGCATTTTGATTGGATATTGTGGTCTGATTAAAACCACTGCTCTTTGTATGTTTTCTTTATAAAAAAAAACATACTAAGGTGCTGTAGTGCCACCTTGTGGCTGTATTCTAAAGAACTGATGTGCACTATCATGGAAGACCAGGCTAAAGAACTGATGTGCAATATAGTGTGGAAGACAAGACTGCTGGGCGCTTCTGATTATTAGGAAAATGATTAAACATTTAGACTATTACTTGGTTGTATATTTGTGGAATAAAATAAGGACATATTAGGATATCCGGGTCAAAGACTCATCTGAGTGATTTTTTTTTTTTTTTTTTGCCCCTATGTAGAGGTTGTGGAAGCAGATTATGAAAAAAAACAATCAACTATGGTCAAAGAGCACTTTCAAGTAAACAGTAAAAACCAATCAAGTCAGCTGCTAATGTTATCCAATAAACATAACAGTGGACACTAATAGGTCTATTTTTTTTTTAAATTTGTTGGACAAATGTCAAAAACATTTGTGCAAGCTGAACAGAATTTCACATATTTTTTTCTAAAAGTTTGTATTATAGTAATAATAATAATAATAATAATAATAATAACGATGGAGTAATTCCTTTAGTGTCAGCTCCATCTAGTGGCCAAAATACAGTATATTTTTCTGAACTACCTCAAGGAGAAAATATACTGCAATTAGACCACAGGATGGAGACAGTGATCTTCTAATAGATAATTCATCTATTAGAAAAAAAAAAAAAAATGTAGACATTTTGTTCAGCTTACAGAATGCTTTTGACATTTGTGCAACAAATTCTTTATAGATATATATTATATATACCCCTTAATCTGGGTTCTACCAGACAGATACCAAAAAGGAAGGTGGGTGGGGGTTAGTACTGTAAGGTCCTCTCCTGCTGTCTCAGGGACAGTGAGGTGAAATCTCCCCAAAAGAGAAAAGACAGTAAGAATTCTTCAATGGAAGTGTTGGGAACACTTTTCCTACATTGCAGACAGACAAGTGAAAGGTGTTCCCAGATTACAGAGAAAACAGACTAGGTGGCCTGGTGCACATTTCTCAATTTCTCTATTTTTCAGCTCTGACTGGAGTGTACCTTGAATAATAGTTTCATTAAAGTTGAACTCCAGGCTGGTATAAAAGGCACAAATTAATGTAATTCTGTAATCATCTAAGTAATATAAATGAAATCAGGGTAAGTAGTTAAATTTGACTTGGTATCCGTCTCTTGCAGTCCCTGTACAGCAGTGCTCAGGGAAGAAGCAGCACAAAGAGCCAATTGGTTGTGCTGCAGTGATGGGAACATGCTGATAGGAGGAGAGAGCAGAGTGATTATTCAGAGATGACAAGGGAATAAGAAGGAAGCGCCACCTAAGTGCAATAGGTTAAGTAGGGTTTAATAGCACAACAAATAATGCACTTACATTTTACTTTACAGAGCTGGCTTCTCTCTGAGGATAGCTGCCGCCCACCACCATTCCTTTTTAGGACTTGCCACTTGTTCATTATATCCTATGGACTGATGAACTGTGACTGTTTTTTTTTTACAGACATTGCCTGTTGCATGTATAAAGGTACATATATCTTCGCGCTCACAGTTTTCTTTTTTCCTATTATCGGCTTTTTTTCCAGGGGTAACATGGTGGAACTCAGTTCCACCACCTCTGGCTCAGACCCTTTGGTGCCTGCTCACCACAATCACTTGTAAACTCAGAAGTCTGGTTTCTGTGTTTACAAGTGACAGCTCTGCACTCTCTATGTAATGCAATCCTGGTATTTAATGCCCCTTTATTTGATGTGATTTGGAGGGTGTGTGTAGGGGGAGGGGTTTTGTGGGGCCGTGGTTAAGTTCCAGCACCTATTGTTTGAGAAAAAAAAGCCCTGCCTATTATTCAGAGATGAGCTCATCAGTGCGCTGCTTCTCCTATCACTGTCCAGTAACAGGGTGTTGATGGAAAAAAGATCTATCAATTAAATTGAGATTGCAGCAGAGAAAGCACAGGTCTCCTCCCCGGGTTTATGGGACTGGGGTGTGTGACAAAGCTTAGTAAATCTCAGAACTGGGTCGACATAAATACAAATTCTTTTACGAGTAAAACATATATGTATGTGTAGCACCCTGGAGTTTAGGTAGGGTTGCTCCTCACAAATTTACTTGCCAGGAATAATTATCCTGGTTGATTGTTAGAGATCTATTGATTTTGCCCTAAGTTTGGCCTTGTTGCACTTTTCTCTTCTACCACTAGGTGGCCGGGTACTTGGTGGGGTTAGATATAAGAAGGGCAACACAAGGTCAAGTTATGGGTATGTGGGGTATCTCAGCCAATGGACAGGGGTTTTCTTGAATCCCTTGGCCTGCTGGGAGAGCCTATATATATATATATATATATATATATATATATATATATATATATATATATATATATATAATTTTATTTGGGTGGAGTCAGGTGATCTATGTTCTGTGCCACCTGGACGTCTGTCTGGGTGGACGTGTGTCCTATTGCCCGGGCTGCTAGGCCGGAGATTGGGCTTATCCCGGGCATATCTGGCTGCTAGGCTGTCTGAGGGCCTATCCAGAAACAGGAGAGCAGTGCAGGGTTGGGATTGTGGCTTACAGTCCAACCAAAACTGACGGTTCTATCGGCCGGAGAACCTGTGGTGGTCGGAGGTAGAAGGGAAGCTGTCACCAGTAAGGGACCGACCACCTCTACCAGGAACCACAGTAAGTAACTAAAGCAAGTACCAGAGCAGTATTCTCACCAACCGGGGACGGTGAAGAATCGGGAAACTTCAGTGGGTATCAAGCCAGGGACACAGCCAGCGGAGGTGACGCTTGCAGAGCAGACTTGTGTGTCAAGTCAGGGACCGAGCAGGCCAGACGGGGTGAAGCTTGAGGTATCTAGAGTGCCAAGTTAAGGACCCAGCAGAGAGGCGGGGGTGACGCTTGAGGAAGATACCACCGTGAAGATTGGAGGAGCGCAGTGGCAGTGAATCAGCGCCTCTAGTGAGAGACCCGGAGCTCAGTGGGCTGAAGAACTACAAGGAGTGATTGTAGTGGATGTGAAAGGAACTGTTGAGCTTTGTTAGGAACTGTTAAAGACTGTTGCCATAGGAGAGAGCATTCCTACACATGCAGATGTGGCGTCTTGCTGGATGCCTTTCCTTGCATGGCTGTCCTCCTATTAAAGTCTTGGAGTCTGCCAATTGAACTTGCAACTACTTAAGGGTGTCCTGGCCCTAACCCTCTCTCCCCCAAAAAGTTTGTTAAGAGAAATTAAATCTCTTTTGCATTCAAGAAGTGTCTGGCACACAATGACTTTAATCATCTTGCACCCACCATGCCTCACAACCCACTATATACAGAAGGGTGTCAGCTATCTCTGGCCCTGGAGGTTCTCATTAGACCGAAGAAGGCCTGGGACCTTGTTAGATATGTCATCAGTGTATTTAGCTTATGAGAGTTAGCACCAGATTGAATTTTTAAAATGTCTGCGATATAGTCTCTTCCAAAGAAAGGAAGTTTTTTGAAGGCAATGCAAGCAGTGGCATAAAAAAAAAGCCTGCAACCTTGGGAGTATGATTTTTTTTTTGTAGAACCTTGCTGGCAGCAAAGGCATACAATCTAAAGTCCCTACCTCACATGCATACATACAGTGCCTTGAAAAAGTATTCACACCCCTTGAAATTTTCCACATTTTGGCATGATACAACCAAAACGTAAATTTATTTTATTGGGATTTTATTTGATAGACCAACACAAAGTGGCACATAATTGTGAAGTGGAACAGAAAATGATAAATGGTTTTATCACATATTTATTTGTAAAAAAAATGTTGAAGTGTGGTGTGCATTTGTATTCCACCTTTTCGCTGCAATTATAGCTGCAAGTATTTTTCGGTGTCTCTACCAGCTTTGCACATCTAGAGTGAAATTTTTGCCCATTCTTCTTCGCAAAATAGCTCAAGCTCTGTCAGATTGGATGGTGAACAGCAATTTTCAAGTCTTGCCACAGATTCTCAATTGGATTTAGGTCTGGACTTTGACTGGGCCATTCTAACACATGAATATGCTTTGATCTAAACCATTCCATTGTAGCTCTGGCTGTATGTTTAGTGTCGTTGTCCTGCTGGAAGGTGAACCTCCGCCCCAATCTCAAGTCTTTTGTAGACTCTAAAAGGTTTTCTTCTAAGATTGCCCTGTATTTGGCTCCATCCATCTTCCCATCAACTCTGAGCAACTTCCCTGTCCCTGCCGAAGAAAAGCATCCCCACAACATGATGCTGCCACCACCATGCTTCACAGTGGGGATGGTGTGTTTGGGGTGCAGTGTTAGTTTTCTGCCACACAGCATTTTGCTTTTAGGCCAAAAAAGTTCAATTTTGGTCTCATCTGATCAGAGCACCTTCTTCCACATGTTTGCTGTGTCCCCCATATGACTTCTCACAAACTGCAAACAGGGCTTCTTATGTCTTTCTTTCAACAATGGCTTTCTTCCTGCCACTCTTCCATAAAGGCCAGATTTGTGGAGTGCATGACTAAAGCCTAGTACACACGATCGGATTGTTGGCAAACAAAACCATGGACTTTTGTCCGAAGGGCGTTGGCCCAAACTTGTCTTGCATACACACGGCACAAAATTGTTGGCCAACAATCACAAAACATAGTGACGTTCTACGTGTTTTTTCAGCTCTTTAGCACCACCCTTTGGGCTCCTTCTGCTAATTTCGTGTTAGTAGAAGTTTGGCGAGTGTTGATTCACGCTTTTCATTTCGTGCTTTTCAGTTTGTTTCTCAACAGCCAATCATCAACCAGACATGTTGCGGAATCGGAGGAGATAACGTGTTATTTATTATTGGCCTTGGAGTTATTGCTCTGACCCAAGTCCAGTCCAGGAACAGGAGGAGGAGGAGGAGAATTTCTTGGACCAAAAATTGGTTGCTCTATTAATCGTGACCAATTATGTCATATGCCTTTGCTGCGGGAGCTCCAGGATAATAATCCAGATGATTTTCGGAATTATCTCCGGATGACGGACCCCTGCTTTCACCAACTCTTGGCATTGCTGACCCCCTATATTAAGAAACAGGACACATGCATGAGGCTTTTATTTTATTTTTTTGGTTGAATAATGATTTGATTTGTTATATTTTTAGATGCATAGAATGCACTTTTGGTTAAGTTCTATTGGCAGATAGCATGTCTAATTTTATGTGTTTTCTTTTTTTAATGCACAATAAAAAAAATTGTGTAGAATAATACTTGGCTATGTGTTTTACTTCAAATGACAGTTTGGGAGTCGGCAGTTACATTTAAAAAATACAATGTAAAATAACAAGGCACACCAACATAGTTGTATCTTTGATATAAAAAAACTATGGGATAATGGTATTGTGGTAACTTGACCAAAAAAAAAACAAAACAAAAAAAAAAAAAAAAACATATTATTCTTGATATCACTAGAAAAAAAAAAGCCTTTTTAAATACGTTTGGCAGAACTCCATCAGTATCACCAGCAAAGCAGCTTCATTATTATCCTATTTAAAGAAGAAGAGAATGTGCGCTGCATTTCGACATTTCATAATTTGCCGCTTCACGAATGTTAATTCATCATTACAAACGCTAGTTTACCAGACCGACCGCTTCTGGCTTGTCCTGCATGTGTGTTTATACTTTGGACTTTTGTCCGACTGACCTGTGTACACACGCTCGGAAAATCCGACAACAGACATTTGTCGTTGGAAAATTTTAAAGCCTGCAATCCAACATTTGTCTGCAGAAAGTCCAATAATTGTCCCATGGAGCATACATATGGTCGGATTTACCGCCAACAGCCCCATCGGAAAGTCAGATCGTATGTACGAGGCTTAAGAGTTGTCCTGTGGACAGATTCTCCCACCTGAGCTGTGGATCTCTGCAGCTCCTCCAGAGTTACCATGGGCCTCTTGGCTGTTTATCTGATTAATGCTCTCCTTGCCCAGCCTGTCAGTTTAGGTGGACGGCCATGTCTTGGTAGATTTGCAGTTGTGCCATACTCTTTCCATTTTCGAATGATGGATTGAACAGTGCTCCGTGAGGTGTTCTAAGCTTGGGATATATTTTTTTTTATAACCTAACCCTGCTTTAAACTTCTCCACAACTTTATCCCTGACCTGTCTGGTGTATTCCTTGGCCTTCATGATGCTGTTTGTTCACTAAGGTTCTCTAACAAACCTCCGAGGACTTCACAGAACAGCTGTATTTATACTGAGATTAAATTACACACAAGTGAACTCTATTTACTAATTAGGTGCTTTCTGAAAGCAATTGGTTCCACTAGATTTTAGTTAGGGGTATCACAGTAAAGGGGGCTGAATACAAATGCATGCTACACTTTTCAAATATTTATTTGTAAAAAATGTGAATGTGAGAAATCTTAACATGTATGGCCAGATGAACTCCTCATGTCCAATATTGCCCTATGCTGGCATAATAAACAGCCACTTGCCCTTACATAGACTTGTATTGTGGAGAAGGAGTGGAGGGGTAAGGTGTATCTGACCAGGTCTGTCAACAAATGTGAACTATTAAGAGCTCCGGATCTAACTCTGGTATTTATTGAACAGCACATTCATATTTCAATACTCTACACAACTCTTGTATAAGGAAAGTGCAGGTAAGGCTAGAAAGTGTAAGCTGGAAATACAATGAAGAAGTTGATTTGCTAAAACTGGAGAGTGCAAAATATGGTGCAGTTGTGCATGGTAGGCAATCCGCTTTCAGTTTTTTTTGTCAAATCGTAATTGAATAAGCTGAAATTAGAAGCGGATTGGTTCCCATGCACAGCTACATCAGATTTTGCACTCTCCAGTTTTAGTAAATCAACCCCAATATCTATATTTTGGGACTTGAAGTGGGCTTTAAAAGCGGTTGTAAACCCCGCTTTATTTTTACCTACAGGTAAGTCTATAATTATTATATATAATTATAATAATATAATAATTTAGGTAAAATTAATATCTCATAAACGTTCAGGGGATATTCACCCTTCATGCGTCGCTGACATCAGCGGCGCATGAACTCTAAAGGTCCAGCATATCTTGCCAGATCTTCAGAGCTGCTCGCCGGATGGGAGTGACATCATCGCGGCTCTGGCCACTCACAGCGCTGGAGCCTGCGAACCCGGACGAAAGGCTGGGGGAAGATGTCAGCCCTCTCAGCGGTGACCAGGCGGCCGCTGGGAGGGCTGCATTCTAAGGTAAGCATTTCATAATGTGCTAGTATGCAATGCATACTAGCACATTATGGCATTTCCTTGCAGGTTTTTTTTTTTTTTTTTAGTGGTTTACTACCGCTTTAACCACTTGCCGACCAGCCGTCGTCATTATACTGCAGCAGGTTGGCACGATCCCGGGAACCGTCGTAGCTGTACGTCAGTCCCTTTAAGCGGGATAGCAGGCGCGCACGTGCCCGCTGCACTGGGGGGGTGACGATGCGTGTTGCCAGGCAGCCACGATGACCACCGGCCACGCACGGGCACGAGAGCCAGAACAGGGACTTATGGTTGTGTAAACACACAAATCCCTGTTCTGTGAGGAGGAGAGACAGATCTTTGTTCCTAGCTAGTAGGAACTCACGATCTGTCATTTCCTCCAATCATTCCCATCCACCTACAGTTAGAACACACAGTCAGGGAACACAATTAACCCCTTGATCGCCCCCTAGTGTTAACCCCTTCCCTGCCAGTGACATTTCCACAGTAATCCGTGCATTTTTATAGCACTGATCGCTGTATAATTGTCAATGGTCTCAAAAATGTAACAAAAGCATCCGATCTGTGCGCCATAGCGTCGCAGTCCTTATAAAAATCGCTGATCACCGCCATTACTAGTAAAAAAATAAATAAAAATGCCATAAATCTTTCCCCTATTTTGTAGAAGCTATAACTTTTGTGCAAACCAATCAATATACGTTTATTGCTTTTTTTTTTTTTTTACCAAAAATATGTAGAATACAAATTGGCCTAAACTGAGGAAAAATTTGCTTTTTTAAAAAAAAAAAATGGGGATATTATAGCAAAAAGTACAAAATATATATATATTTTTTTTCAAAATTGTCCCTTTTTTGTTTATAGCGCAAAAAAAAACAAAAAAAAAAACGCAGAGATGGTCAAATACCACCAAAAGAAAGCTCCATTTGTGTGGAAAAAAAAAAAGGACGTCAATTGTGTTTGGGTACAGCGTCGCACGACCGCGCAATTGTCAGTTAAAGCGACGCAGTGCCGTATCGCAAAAAATGGTCTGGTCATTGGAGCAGCCAAATCTTCCGGGGCTAAGGTGGTTAAGGTATCCCTTTAGGATTTTTCACGATGTAGATTTAATGGGTAAATTGTAAGATCCAAAGACATTTTTGCTTTGGTTTTGTGGGAGATGGAGAAGGCCACTCTTGGGAGAAATCTCATCATTAGATTTTATAGAAGAGATATAAAAAGTTTGAAAAAGGTTCAACTCCCTATAGCAACCCAAAACGAATATTTCAGGTATATTTTATTGCTCTGTGATTATTACAGAATGCAACTGACTGTCTTTTCTCACAGATAACCAGATTGTCCCGTCTATCCACTGATCACGATGTCATAACAGAGATGATCGATGGCTCTTTTCCATAGCTGGCACTCTGGCGACATCTTGTGGCTGCTATATGGTCATGCACAAAAGAGTATAGAGTCCTCTCCTGATCAGCAGCCAGTAAATAAGGCACTGTAGCAGAAGGATGGAAATAAAGCAGTTCCTCAGGTAAGTCCTCGCACTGCCATATCTTATGTTAAAGCCCGATTCATCCATACAGCCTCTCCTGCTATGTAGGTGGCTTCCACATTCAA
Organism: Aquarana catesbeiana; assembly: GCF_042186555.1. Classification (NCBI taxonomy): domain Eukaryota; kingdom Metazoa; phylum Chordata; class Amphibia; order Anura; family Ranidae; genus Aquarana; species Aquarana catesbeiana. The sequence continues at coordinate 108,332,039 of NC_133329.1, read as the reverse complement.
GCCATCATCCAGTAAAACAAAATCTGTGAAAAAAAAAAAAAAAAAAAGATTAAAAAGTGCAAGAAAAGACATGAATTGGATGCTTGATGACATTATATTAGAGCTTAATGTTGGACTTACTCAACTAAAACGGGTTAATTTCAGGGTACAAGAGAAATCAATCACCTAATCATTTATAGTCATGGATAGAGCAGTGAGGGGGTTAGAACCTCTGTCCGGTTTTTATGTCTGTGTCATTATTTTATTACACATAACTTAATTTCTGGACGCATTTGTTTTGGTTTCTTTGTATGTATGGATTGCATGGGTTGTTACCAACATGTGGTGACATTTTCATGTCAATTGCACCTTTAGAAATATATTTACCTAGAAAAATGGTGCTGTGTTCAATACATATTTTACCCACTGTAAATGCTGGAATTTTTTTTTTTTTTTTTAATGCTAGTAATGGCAGTGGTCAGCGACTTCTAGTGGGACTGTGATAGTGTGGTGGGCAAATTGACACTAACTGACGCTGGGGGGAAATGACTAACTGCCACTGACATCACCAATGACACTAATACAGTATACAGTCACTACCACTGACACTGGCTGGGAAGTGGTTAACATCTTAGGCAATCAAGAGGTTAAATGTGTGCCTAACTATTGTGCTGTTTTTACTAAGCAATGTGTCAGTTTTTACTCCCTGCTTTGCAGGGAGAAAAAAAATGACATCGTTGCTCTCAGTAGAGAGCCCTGTGTTGTTTATCTACCCAGGGCTCTCTTCTGTCATTCGCTCAGCTGATTGGTGGGTTCTGGCCATAAATCATTGGCCGGGACCCACCGATCAGCTTGTGCTGTAGCGAATGACAGCACAGCCAGGCCAGCAGGCGTGTGCTCGCGCACCCCCTACCCTGGAGTACCAGATCACTTACGGTTAAACTACTATTTTGCCTTCCCTGGATCCTCCATCCCCCCTCCTCATCAACAACAAATTAAATGTTTAAATACAAATTTGTTGCTATTGTTGCATGCCTTAATTTAAAATTCTGTGACATCATTACTGGGTCTCTGTGCTTCTCTATAAAATACATGCAGATCAAGCCCCGTAGGAGAGTTTCACAGTGTGCTGTACATAGCTTCTTGAAAACACCAAAGCACCCTGCTTCAGTACTTCTCTCAAGAGTCCTCAACCCTGATGCAAGTAGTAGGCTGGGTTTGGGAAGGAGTTCCTAGGTGGGCTGCATTTGCACACAGACGACTCTAGATAATACCCACATGGGATGCAGAGTCTCCATGACTGGAAGAACTGAAATCCAGTGAATAAAAGGGATGGGCCAGGGATAGATTGGCTGGAGGAAACCGCTAGATGGCCAGGTGGGCTGTTGCAGCTACTAATGCACACTATGAGAAGCTGACAGTGTGCAGAGAAATCAGAGTAAACTATTTCAGTACAGGAGAGGAGGAGCCTGTACAACTGTGCAAGACTGAAGGGAAGGATGGAGTTCAGCCTGAAGACGAGATTCAGTTTCAGTTTTTATTTCTGCAATGACATAATAATACTATATGCATGTCCCCTTTAAATGCAATCATAAAATGAAACTAAACCAAAAAAAAAATTATATATATTTATTATAGTGTGTGTGTGTATTTTGTGTGTGTGTATATATAATTTATTATTAACGATTTATATAGCGCCAACAGTTTACGCAGAGCTTTACAATGTAGAGGGGGGACAGCACAATTACAGTACAGTTTAATACAGAAGGGACAGGAGGGCCCTGTTTGTAGAGCTTACATTCTAAAAGGGAGGGGGTGGCAGTACAAAAGGTAATAGATGCGGGGAATGATTTGATGGGGTTGTTAGGTGGGTGTGGGATAGGCTTTCCTGAATAAATGAGTCTTCAGGGATCTCCTAAAAGGTGGACAGGGTAGGGGCTGAACGGATATACTGGGGCAGGGAGTTCCAGAGGATGGGAGAGGCTCTGGAGAAGTCCTGAAGGCGAGCATGAGAGGAGGTAACAAGGGAGCTAGAGAGCAGGAGGTCCTGAGAGGAGCGGAGGGGACAATTTGGGCAATATCTGCAGATGAGGTTGGTGATGTAGCTGGGGGTGATGTTGTGGATGGCCTTGTATGTTGTGGTTAGCATTTTGAAAAAAAAAAAAATATATATATAATATATAATATATAATATATATATATATATATATATATATATATATATATATATATATATATATATATATATATATATATATACACACACAGTCAGGTCCATAAATATTGGGACATCGACACAATTCGAAATTAAATGAAACAAACAAGATGTGCTTTAACTGCAGACTTTCAGCTTTAATTTGAGGGTATTTACATCCAAATCAGGTGAACGGTGTAGGAATTACAACAGTTTGTATATGTACCATTAAGTAATGGGACAGAATAACAATCATCCATCAAACTTTCACGTTTTAATACTTGGTTGCAAATCCTTTGCAGTCAATTACAGCCTGAAGTCTGGAAAGCATAGACATCACCAGACGCTGGGTTTCATCCCTGGTGATGCTCTGCCAGGCCTCTACTGCAACTGTCTTCAGTTCCTGCTTGTTCTTGGGGCATTTTCCCTTCAGTTTGGTCTTCAGCAAGTGAAAATCATGCTCAATCAGATTCAGGTCAGGTGATTGATTGGCCATTGCATAACATTCCACTTCTTTCCTTTAAAAAACTCTTTGGTTGCTTTCGCAGTATGCTTCGGGTCATTGTCCATCTGCACTGTGAAGCGCCGTCCAATGAGTTCTGAAGCATTTTGCTGAATATGAGCAGATAATATTGCCCGAAACACTTCAGAATTCATCCTGCTGCTTTTGTCAGCAGTCACATCATCAATAAATACAAGAGAACCAGTTCCATTGGCAGCCATACATGCCCACACCATGACACTACCACCACCATGCTTCACTGATGAGGTGGTATGCTTTGGATCATGAGCAGTTCCTTTCCTTCTCCATACTCTTCTCTTCCCATCACTCTGGTACAAGTTAATCTTGGTCTCATCTGTCCATAGGGTGTTGTTCCAGAACTGTGAAGGTTTTTTTAGATGTTGTAGCAGATGTTGTTGATGTTCTAATCTGGCCTTCCTGTTTTTGAGGCTCACCAATGGTTTACATCTTGTGGTGAACCCTCTGTATTCACTCTGGTGAAGTCTTCTCTTGATTGTTGACTTTGACACACATACACCTACCTCCTGGAGAGTGTTCCTGATTTGGCCAACTGTTGTGAAGGGTGTTTTCTTCACCAGGGAAAGAATTCTTCGGTCATCCACCACAGTTGTTTTCCATGGTCTTCCGGGTCTTTTGGTGTTGCTGAGCTCACCGGTGCGTTCTTTCTTTTTAAGGATGTTCCAAACAGTTGATTTGGCCACACCTAATGTTTTTGCTATCTCTCTGATGGGTTTTTTTTTGTTTTTTCAGCCTAATGATGGCTTGTTTCACTGATAGTGAAAGCTCTTTAGATCTCATATTGAGAGTTGACAGCAAAAGATTCCAAATGCAAATAGCACACTTGAAATGAACTCTGGAACTTTTATCTGCTCCTTGTAAATGGGATAATGAGGGAATAACACACACCCGGCCATGGAACAGCTGAGCAGCCAATTGTCCTATTACTTTTGCTCCCTTAAAAAGTGGGAGGCACATATACAAACTGTTGTAATTCCTACACTGTTCACCTGATTTGGATGTAAATACCCTCAAATTAAAGCTGAAAGTCTGCAGTTAAAGCACATCTTGTTCATTTCAAATCCATTGTGGTGGTGTATAGAGCTACAAAGGTTAGAATTGTGTCGACGTCCCAATATTTATGGACCTGACTATAATAAAAAAAAAAAAATTATATATTATATATAATATGTTTAGTTTCACTTTATGATTGCATTTAAAAGGGACATGCACACTTATTGTTTTATTTACTTGTTTATGTCCTGTATTCAGACATTCGTGAGTGCTGCAGTTATAATCTTTTCTTTTTCATATGTTATATATCTATCATCTCCACATCTAGTAGGACCGTGTTGATTTATGTCTCAACCATACCTGCATCTGCTCCAAAATCCAAAGTCCCCTTGCGGTTCTGTAGGCCCAGGAGTTGTGCTGGATGAAGAGAGGCGGCTTCTAGTGCTTCCTCCACTGTACAACCTGGCAGAAAACATACGCTCGGTAAATCACTATCATACTATGACCAAGGTACAATATTGTTAGCACTACTGACAGACAAGAGTGTCCGGCAATCTTGTGAGTTTGGAAACACAACCAATTACACAGATAAAGTTGGCCATATTCACATATAAAATGTTATTGTCAAGCAAGGTAGGCCGGCTCACTTTCATCCCAGGGCGGGTTCCTGGTCCCAATCTGCCACACTAGAATTCAACCTTCCAAGACAAAAAAGGACCACACACAGGAACATCAAGGCATAGAGCCCATTTATTCAAGCTAAGTGATCACAAACAACAGTGTGACATGAAGTGCCTTGAGGAATTTCACAAGGACTATACATTTATAAGGACCTTATGATGAAGCAATCCTTGTGAAGCATGTTGTTCCTTCATGTCATACCATTGCTTGTAAGCATTTAAAGTACAGTACATGTGAACTAACAATGAGCTTTACTTTGCTAAAGCATCACATGTAATAGACCACTGGATTTTTATGAATACTGTTTTCACCTTTTGTTTTTTTTAGGTCCATTGTTGTCTACCAGCACAGCTGATCTCCTGCGAATAAGGTCCTTGTTCAGGTAGTTCCTGTTATGGGATGACAACGCTCTGTCTCCCAATTGTGTTACCCTGTACCATTTGCTTCCAGTGGAGACTATAAAGGGGGCTATACACTGGTCAAAACTTGGCCATGCCAGTAGGGACTGGCTGAATTTTGATCAGTGCGCGGACTTCCCCACTCAACACAAGTCGAAGGAACATGTTGAAAAATTTTAGTTGATTACCAGCTGAAGCGACTACAGGTGGTTGAACTGCAGTTTTACCGTCCCGTATCCCCCTCCCCCCCCAGCCTGACAGGGCTGCGGCTGCAGCAATTTTAACTTGGGCTGCAGTGTTTGACAAATGGCACTGCCTGTAAAACTTGAGATCAATCAGTGAGCCAAATGCTTGGCATCACTGATAAAGAGCAGTCCCGCAATGTAAAATTGCCATTTTGCAAGTAAAAAAAAATAAAATAAATAAAATTAAAAAAAAAAAAAAAAAATCAACCATTGAAATAGGTGGCAGTAGCACCTCCTGAATGATTACCAGCTGCTGCTGCTGCTATGCCGCCCTCTGGAAAGCAATCCGTGGTGGGACAATAGCCACTAAATAGCCCTAAATTTTTTTTTTTGTTCAGCCAACAAACAGTGTATACACAGCCTAGGCAAACCTGCTGGCACTCATTACACAGGCACGGTCTGGGCAGCTGGGGTGCATGCAGACAGGAAGTGGCTGCTAAGAGGCTGCAGAGTAGATAAGCAGAGCTGAAATGCACCCAAGGATAAAAAAAAAAAAAAAATGTAAAAAAAAAAAAAAAAAAAAAAAAAAAAAATCTAAAAATCTGAAAACAGTATTTCTAAAAAGGAAAAACAAATATGGCAACTGAACTCAATACACAGTGCAAACTAAGCCCATCTAATTAGGGGTTGCATCCAGTTTAATAATTAAACATGCCTGATGCTTTAAATGAGACAAATTTAAAAAACAGTCAGTCTGTAAATTTCTAAGCGGAAGGTGTACATCTTCACCTTTCATTTGCACTCATCAGTCATTTGGAAAAAGGGAAATCCTGGAATTCAAGTAACCCAAAGCAAACAGGAAGAGTTAAACAAGAGCAGATGGATACACGGGTCACCATGGACAGCCTGCCTCTGGCATTTAAAACCCCCAGCTGTCAATAGAGGATTAATTTAACCCCAGCACTACAATCAATACTCAGAATGTAACAATGAATGCAGACAATCGTCATGGTGCACAGGAGTGGACACAGTTCATGTCATTTATTGATGTAGAAATATGGCCCATGCACTAGTACTCTCTCTATGTGGACCTCAATTATCAGTGCATCAGAAGGAAGAAAAGTTATGTGAGTTGCCAACGATGACAAGATTTAGACTTCATTTTCAGTGCACATTTCAAAATCACAGGAAGAATGGACAATATCTAAGCAGCATCTGCCAACTATTTGTAGTCCCTCCTTAGCAACGACATCCTTTTCCTGTTGCTAGGCATTTTAGACATCAAAGGGAGTAGAGGGTTGGTAGCTAGAGCAAAAACACAGACAGTTCCTCAGCGTGACATTTCATATGAAACGACTATTAAACCTATTTGCTTGCTAAAGGAGAATTATACCTTTAAAAATATATATATATATATATATATATATATATATATATATATATATATATATATATATATATATATATATATATATATATATATATATATATATATATATATATATATATATAATTTTTTTTTTTTATATTTTTTTGCATTGTAGCCTACCAAGCATTGCAACCATGATAAGTGGATCACAGGTGCAATGCCCTGGCTCTTGCAGGCACTCCCTTAAAAGTGTTACTAAACCCACAACAGTAAAATGAGTGTGTATTTGCAGTAAAGCATACTTGTTATACTCACCGTGGAACCTAAGGGGTTAATCATCTGCATTGTATAAAAAGGCTGTTTGATCCTGTCTTCTCTGACCCTTCCCTTCTTCCGCTGTCCCCAATCCATCTCCTGATGGAACAGAGGCTTGGGGGCACTCTGCACATGCTCAGTTTGGTGTGTATTGCTAAATAGTGTTTTTTTTTTTTTTTTGGAGGGTGCATGTGATAAGCACAGGGCCAATCAGCACTGTCCAGACAGAGGGTCAGGGGTCATGCAGCATCATAGGACAGTCAGAGGAGAATAAAACTCCTACAAGCTTTAAACAGACACTAATAGAATTCACAAGACTGCTATATATTGTTGATGAGAAAAGGTATTTAGCAGTATATATTTACTAAAACTTTTGCATTTCCATGTTCTGTCTGAGACCAGATATAGCGAATGCAGGGTCCTGGTAACACTTTAAGCTTTAGAGCTGGAGGAAATATCAACAAACTACAAGTGCAGGGTGCACTTAATTCCAGTTGCTTTTCAGTTAAAAAAACAAACATTCACAGTGGAGAAATGACTGCACGTTTGCTGAATTGAAGCCATGTATGTGCGTGAAACGAACACCACTGAAAAGTCTGAACCAGGTACTGGAATACTGATGTCACTAACCTGTGGCTTCATGAAAGTGCCTTACACACATGTCCATTGTAGCAATGCTGCCTGCCAGCGTATGTGTTCCTGTATAGCAGAATGAAAAAGAAAATAAAAATCTTATAATCTAATAAGTCGGTAAAATGTCCTTCTAATAATAGTGAATACAAACACTGGAAATAGGGGGGAGATTTACTAAAACTGGTGCAGCTATGTATAGTAACCAATCAGCTTCTAACTTCTGCTTGTTCAATCAAGTTTAGATGATAAAATCTGGAAACTGATTGGCTACCATGCACAGCTGCACCAGATTCTGTGTGCACCAGTTTTAGTAAATTTCTCCCAGTGTTCTCAGACATCAATGGCCACAGTGCTGGATTACCAAATAGGCAGAGTAGGCACCCGGCCTATGGGTCCTATGCCATTTAAGGGCCCTGCAACAACAGATCAAAAAAATATTGATTTGATCTTGAAAGAAAATTACACTTTCCTAACTGGTTTGCAAAAAATTGATCAATTCAAAAGGAACCAAAAACTTTACAATAAAGTCTCTATAGAGAAAATACTGTATTAATGTAATGTACCCAATAACAATCTAATACATCAGGTTTACATTACAGTGTGCCTCGTGAGCTTAAGCCCCGCCCCCGGATATATAAGAGGTTAATGCTGCCGGGAGATGGGGCAGGGCTTAAGATCACATGACCGCCATGATTGGCTGTCATGGCGGTCATGTGATTCAAAAACTCCTGATTGCAAGGAGCGATAGGGAGCTTTCGGTTAGAGCTGGGCTCGGGCGTGTTCGGGTCACCTGCCCGATCCCGCCAGGAAGCCGACAATGCATGCGGCTAATCACAGGCAGTGAGACATTTCCCGATCTGTGCAGCTGTGGATCGGGAAATATCTCACTGCATGTGATTAGTGGTGTGGGCTTTATGGCGGGATGGGGCAGGTGGGATCCCGAACACACCTTGAGCCCATTCCTACTTTCGGTTAGGTGACAGTAACTGTGCCAGGAGCGCACGCGCTCTCAGCACAAGTGTGTTGGCAAGAATTCACGGAAATATGTGAGCCATAGGCGCTAAGGACTAGGTGCCGAGAGGCTGCATATTTACGTACGGCCGACGCCAAGGGGTTAAGCGCTCATCTGCTTTCAGCTGTCAGTTTGTAAAAAAAAAAATTGGTGCAACCTATGTACCTGTAATGTACGATAACGATGCCCATCTCCATTAAACGTTCAACATGCACCCTATTTGGTTCAATGTTATCTCACTAGAGCGCACACACGAGAAACCTCCAGAAATCTGCGAGGGGGGGGGGGGGGGGGGGACAAAGCTTTCGACTGCCTAGGGGCTCCACAGGGTTTAATCCAGCACTGAATGGCCAGAATAATTTTTTCTATCTTTGCGATAAACAGCTTTTACTAGTAATAACAATTTATTCCAGTTGGTGGTCTTTAGTAGTTCTAGGCAATAACAGGTGCAGTTTTGACAGTATGCCGGAAGAAAGCCGGCACCAAGGTAAATTGCAGTAAAAACAGCAGCTTTATTGAACAGCAGTGTGGAGAGCCAACTAATGTCAACACGTTTCTGCCTGCTCAGCCTTATGTGCAAATGCGACTAGGCTGAAACGTGTTAACATTTGTTGGCTGTCCACACCGCTGTTCAATAAATCTGCTGTTTTTACTGAGATTTACTGTGGTGCCAGATTTCTTCATGCATACAGTTTTCAAGTGGCTTCAGCAACCCATGCCAGAGCACCGGTATCCCAGCCGTGGAGGATTATTGGGGAGGTTGTAGCACTGTATTGTTTACTCACAGTTTGGACAGTGGCCTGGCAACCATATCTTTTCCACTGAATACCAGTGGCCCGGTTATAGCTTCCAAGAAAGAAAAAGAAGTTACATTCTAAAGAAACCTGTCATTCTGTCAAACCTGACCCCATCACTCTGCATCTCCACCTTGTCCAATCAGAAAATGGTTGGCATTCATTGAGAAAATGCAAAGCATTCTCTGAATGATGCCAATGTAGTAGGGTTGCCACCTCATCCCTTTAAACTCGAATACATAATAATTACACAGGGCCTGTGGCGGATTAAGGTGGTAATTAAACTTAGTGCCTTATCTGCATTAAATTAGCCTCAGAACCTGTGTAATTAATACGTGTTTGGGTTTAAAGGGGTGGGGTGGCAACCCTACCATGTAGACCAGCTGACCTTCTATGTTCACAATGCAGCAGACCAGCCGCTTGGCACAGGACACAGAAGCCAGTGGAGATCACTGGAGTAGCAGGTGCCTACTACAGTGCTTTCTAGATTCTAGAAGGGTTGCATGGGTATGGTACATTGGTTCAAGCTAGACCAATGTAACCATGTAAAAAAAAAGCCATGCCTGGTGCCTACATGAAAGTAAGAAGCGAAATCTCTTATATAATGCAAAAACGGCCAAAAAAATAATAATTTTAACTATTCCCCACCCTAATCTAAAATAAGAAAAAATACTTGGCTTTATAAAGGATAAAAGAGGCCCCCAAGAGATTCCATATATGTATACAAAGAGTCCAGTTTCCAGTAATCTACTCACCAGCCACATAGGCATTTAACCCATCAATGAGGATTTCCTGCTGGCCCAGAGTGTGTTTACCAGGTCCTAGACCCATGGCTGTTATGGCGTCTGTCACCAGAACCAGGCCTGCAATACACAAGATACATACAATGTGTGTCTCTACGTGGAAATGGATCCCATGTATAAGAAAGGAGGAGAGGTGTTGCTGCTTCAAAGTAATCTCATTGTTGCATTGTGCTTGCTGTTGGTGATGATGCAGAAACAAGCTCCTTCCAATCTAAATCACAACACACTCACCATTGGGGTGTGCGCGGTGTGCAATTCTCAGTGCAGCAGGGTTTGTGTGTATTCCATCTGCAATCATCCCATAATAAACTGTCCTCCCAGCTGGAATTCGATCACTGGTCAACAGCCCCACAATGCCGGGATCGCGGTGGTGGAACTAGAAGGAAGTTTTCATGATTATTACAAAGCAGGTCATTCATGACTGAGATCAGCAAATTGCTTAATATAAGACATCCTCCTACCGAGGCGTGTATCCACTTATAAATAACTATTTTGACCCCCCCCGTATGATCTTATCACCCCGATTGCTATACAAATCTTTGTAAAATATTCACTCTCCAGCAGGTGCCAGCTCACAATCACTGCCACTAAAGCAAGTCACATGGTCACTGCAAGGGGGGAGTGATCTGTATACTGATTGGTTGGCTTTAGCTGAGTGTGACCCTCCAGACTGATGTCCTGTTGCTGCAGGTGTGTTCAGGAGGCATAAGCTGGAGTTGCTAGCATGTACAGTGCCTTGAAAAAGTATTCATACCTCTTGAAATTTTCCACATTTTGTCATGTTACAACCAAAAATGTAAATGTATTTTATTGGGATTTTATGTGATAGACCAACACAAAGTGGCACATAATTGTGAAGTGGAAGAAAAATGATAAATGGTTTTCAAAATTTTATACAAATAAATATGTGAAAAGTGTGGTGTGCATTTGTATTCAGCCCCCCGAGTCAATTTGTAGAACCACCTTTCACTGCAATTACAGCTGCAAGTCTTTTTGGGGATGTCTCTACCAGCTTTGCACATCTAGAGAGTAAGATTTTTGCTTATTCTTCTTTGCAAAATAGCTCAAGCTCTGTCAGATTGGATGGAGAGCGTCTGTGAACAGCAATTTTCAAGTCTTGCCAAAGATTCTCAATTGGATTTAGGTCTGGACTTTGACTGGGCCATTCTAACATGAATATGCTTTGATCTAAACCATTCCATTGTAGCTCTGGCTGTATGTTTAGGGTCCTTGTCCTGCTGGAAGGTGAACTTCCACCCCAGTCTCAAGTCTTTTGCAGAATATAACAGGTTTTCTTCCAAGATTGCCCTGTATTTGGCTCCATCCCTCTTCCCATCAACTCTGACCAGCTTCCCTGTCCCTACTGAACAAAGCATCCCCACAACATGATGCTACCACTACCATGTTTCACAGTGGGGATGGTGTTTTCAGGGATGTGCAGTGTTAGTTTTCTGCCACACATAGCGTTTTGCTTTTAGGCCAAAAAGTTAAATTTTGATCTCATCTGACCAGATAACCTTCTTGTTTTGCTGTGTCCCCACGGGACTTCTTATGGTTTTCTTTCAACAATGACTTTCTTCTTGCCACTCTTCCATAAAGGCCAGATTTGTACAGTGCACGACTAATAGTTGTCCTGTGAACAGATTCTCCCACCTGAGCTGTGGATCTCAGTAGTTCCTCCAGAGTTACCATGGACCTCTTGGCTGCTTCTCTGATTAATACTCTCTTTGCCCGGCCTGTCAGTTTAGGTGGACGGCCATGTCTTGGTAAGTTTGCAGTTGTGCCATAAGCTTTACATTTGCAGATGATGGATTGAACACAGCTCCATGAGATGTTCAAAGCTTGGGATTTTTTTATAACCTAAACCTGCATTAAACTTCTCCACAAATGTATCCCTGATCTGTCTGGTGTGTTCCTTGGCCTTCATGATGCAGTTTGTTCACTAAGGTTCTCTAACACACCTCTGAGAGCTTCACAGAACAGCTGTATTTATACTGAGATAAAATGACACGCAGGTGGACTCCGTTTACTAATTAGGTGACTTCTGAAGGCAATTGGTTCCACTAGATTTTAGTTTGGGGTATCAGCATAAAGGGGGCTGAATACAAATGCATGCCACACTTTTCAGATATTTATTTGTAAACAATTTTGAAAACCATTTATCATTTTCCTTCCACTTTACAATTATGTGCCACTTTGTGTTGGTCTATCACATAAAATCCCAATAAAATACATTTACATTTTTGGTTGTAACATGACAAAATGTGGAAAATTTCAAGGGGTAAAAATACTTTTTCAAGGCACTGTAAGATTCACTAAGCTTTTTTTATCAGCTTATGTGATAGGACAGCAGACAGAAGGGGGTGGGGGGTGTAAAACAGGTTAAACTGGCCATACACAGCAAATTGTATCCAGATCCTGATGAACTGGATGAAATCTGTTCAGTGGATAGCAGTGTCGGACACCCCCTGCCCAACATCCCTCGACTGATCAGAGGTATCCGGGTGGAAAAGTGTCAGCTGAACAGCCCCTGCATCCAGTTAGATGCAGGCACTATTTGGATATTTTGAAGGCTGGAGACGCCTGCTGTCAAAATACAATAGCTGCAGTGGGAGATTTGTCTATCCATGCTGTGGATGCAGAAATCTGTTAGATTTTTTTTCTGCTCAGCATGTAGGCTAAACTGAAAAAAAAATCTATATGTGTAGGACTACTTTAAAAAGGCTCTGTTAAAGTAAGAAGTAAATTTAAAATTGCTAGCATATACTGGGAATTTTATATGAGTAATATACAAACTGAATTGGTTTGTGACAGGCTTAATACACGTTTCAGTTTGTAATTTTAGCAGACAGTAGGCTCAGTTTACAAAGCTTTAACACACGGATGAGGATCTTTATTTAGCGATGTGAATGAATTTTGAATCTCACTGGACTCTGCTGAAAATAATGGTCACTTTAAAAAAAAAAGTATCCTTATCGTGATGTGTTATCATTGTGAGTTGAGGCTAATGAATGTGAAAATAATGTCTGTGAATAGTAAGGATGATGTCAGGCAAGCAATTCCACTTCTACCAAAAAAATCACCAGTGGCATGATCACTAAAGAGGCTGCCTGTCTGTCCTTATGGAATTACTCCCTCGTTATCGGAGGCAGCAATATATCACTCCCATCGCTAGTGATTGAGAAGCAGCATTTAGGCCAGTGTCAGATCATCTTGCTTTCTCTGGTAGTCAGGAAGCGATTCCATAAGGAGAGACAGGTAGTTATGACTAGGGCCTTATAGGCTGAAACGCGTCAACTGACTTAATCTGCGTTTGTTCACTGTGGCTATTCAATAAAATGAAGAAATCTTAAGAGCAACAACTGAAGTGCGGATCATTTTTTCTACAGTCTCCTTATTGACCCTGCTGTTCACGATTTGTCACAAGTGGCAGAATTGCGCATCTGACATCAGTTTACAGGCAGTAGAGCCCTGCTTCCTGATGACGTCATCAACGCGTTGGAGCAGATTTCCTGGTGATCACATGGCTTCCGATATTTGGAACACACATCGGCTCTAGGAGAGAGCGGATCGGCGACGCTTCTTACCAAGAAAACTCTCAGATTGTGTTTGTGCCAATTAACCACTTCCCATCCAGCAATGTACCCGTACGTCACTGGATTTTCAGTGGTCATACCGGGATAATGCCTGCAGCTGCAGGCATCACCCTGGTACCATTCTTTAGAGCCGGCTCTCTTTTAATAGACATCCCCCCTCTTGCTGCCTTCCGCGGCTCTCTCTGGCTCTCCCATCCCACCGGGAAACCTGAGCGACCAGCTGGCATGTCTGCTGGCTGGCTGGACAGCTAAACAAAGCTGGGACTGGCTTTGATCGGCTGTTCGTAACAGTAACCCGGTCCGGTTTACTTGAAACCATCGCTGCCATTTTTTGAAAATCTAAAACATTCAGAAACACCGAGCTTGGTGTTTTTTGAATGCTTTTAAGTACAGAAGAGGGATTTGGGGTCTTTTAGAGGACCTGTCACACAGATATTAACATTTTCTTGTGACAGTAATAAAAGTGAAATGAGATATCTCTATAATATATATATATATATATATATATATATATATATATATATATATATATATATATATATATATATATATATATATATATTTTATGATTTAAAAAAAAATTAAAGTGCCCCCATCCTCCAGTGCTTGCGCGCAAAGGTAAACTTGTCCCGCACGCATTTTTTCTTTAGGGCCTCTGCTTTAAAAAAATATATAATGTTTGGGGGTTCCAAGTAATTTTCTAGCAAAATATACTGATTGTTACATGTGAAAAAAAAATGCCATAAAAGGCCCGGACTGGAAGTAGTTAAAAGGCACAGTTAATGTAAGGGTAATTCACCTTTGTTTTTTATTCAAGTATTAATAAATACTATACTATATGAGAATCGTTGGTCTTTCTGGTGGATATCTTTGATGGTGGTTTGAGGAAGAGAGGCAAGACGGAATAAGGAGGCATTTCATATCACTGGTCCTTTGAAGCAAGCGGAGGAGGAAGGAGTTTGTTGCAGTCTAACCAAGTGTTTACTGACCAACCTAGAACTAGGGGGTCATTTTAATTCAGTGAGTGGGCACTTCTCCATTCATGCACAAGGTGTGATATAGCTGGCACAGGAGTCATTTATTAAACCACTGTTGGACACTTGATAACATGTATGCACAAAAGAGGACTTAAGTGGATTCTTTTTGTTAAAGGATCTACGAATATGATATATGTATTTGCACAATCATTGTTTGAGTAAAAGTTACATTGGTTGAAGTATTTAACTCCAGATAGAGAGTGTGTACCGCCACTGATTATTTTTCCTGTTTTGCTAAAGGTGTAGGTTGACACTTTAAAAGAGGTAGGTGCACATATATTCATTTAAAAGGATAATTTTAGGGGTTTTTATTGTAAACAATGTATTCTGACATTTTATTGATTGATAAGTTTATAGGGGTCTTGGGAGGAGCCAAATATTCCATTACTGGTTTTCTACACAGAATGATACTGAAGTTCTTTGAATGAGATGTTATCTTAGAATGAACAGGCTGTGTGTCAACTCTCTACTGCACTTGCAAATGTCCATCTTAATACTGCCTGTGTACGAGTTCCTGGAAAGTGAGAGCAAAGAGACCCATATTCTTTAATTGAATCATTGCCTATTTTCTTAATTGCTCAACTTCTCTGCTACTAATACCTACCTTGCTGTGCTCCCCGCTGGGGCCCTGTGAAATATCTAGTGCTTCCAATCAAAAAGCATGTGGCAGTCTATTTATTAAACCCTTATACAATCCCCTGTCAAGGCCAACATCCATCCAGAAAATAAATAAAAAAAACAGACTTTCTAGATCATATATAGAATATTACCCATCAATCCTTGTGGTCCATTTTTAATTCAAAGATCTAACTGAAAAGTGAAGCTTTAAATCCTAGAAATGCACCTTCAGCCATTTAGATACACCACAGGCAGGAAACACGGACTTACTGGCAGCATGGCATTGAAGAGATGAGTAATAAATGAAGCACCTTGATTCACGGCATCTTCGGCCTGAGATAAATTAGCCACTGAGTGACCTGAGGACAAAGGACACACATCACCAACATTTCTCTCAAACAATTCTTCTTAGCTACAGTATATCGGAGAGACAATGCCGAACTCCAGGCAGATATAAGGGGCACAAATAAATGCATGCAACTTCATCTTTATTTAAAGAAAACGATACAGAGAAGCTTCACATGCAAACCTTGAGGAAGAATTGCTCCACAGAGCCCGCATCTACAGAGGTCAGTGAGGTCTTGTTTTAAAGCTTATTTACTTCTTGTTAATAATTTGTCAATATTTCAATGTCCATAATTTGGCCACAGTTCTACTTTAAAGCAGATTACTCACTTTTGGATGGGTTGGGGCAGGGTTTGATCTTTAACGACTTCCCGCCCGGCCTATAGCAGAAGGACAGCTGGGTGAGGGTTTCATTGTTCTGAGTGGACGACATATGACGTCCCTCAGAACAAGCCACTTGTGCGCGCCTCCGGCGATCGTGGTGCAGTGTGTCCCTCAGACACATCGTATTTCTGATCTCATTAAAGAGGCCATGATGTAGGCTCTTTACCATGTGATCAGCTGTGTCCAATCACAGCTGTAAATAGCAAGTGGCTGTTACTGGATTTCCTCTGCTCACTCTGACAGCGCCTGAGGATCGGTGCAATGATTATCAGTGCAGCCCCATCAGCAATGCCTGCCAGTGCCCACCAGTGATTCCAATCAGTGCCTCCTCATCAGTGCCGCCCATCAGTGCCTCCTCATCAGTGCCGCCCATCAGTGCCTCCTCATCAGTGCCTCCTCATCAGTGCCTCCTCATCAGTGCCTCCTCATCAGTGCCTCCTCATCAGTGCCTCCTCATCAGTGCCTCCTCATCAGAGCCCATCAGAGCACATCAGTGAAGGAGAAAAATTACTTATTTACAAAATGTTATAAACAGAAATTAACAAAAACATAATTTTTTCAAAATTTTCTGCCTTTGTTTAGCAAAAAAATGAAAAACCCAGTGGTGATTAAATACCACCAAAAGAAAGCTCTACCAGTCTTAAAAAAAACTATAAAAATTTAGTTTAGGTACAGCATTGCATGATCGCGCAATTGTCATTCAAAGTGCGACAGCGCTGAAAGCTGAAAATTGACCTGGGCAGGAAGGGGGTGAAAATGGCTGGTATTTAAGTGGTTAAATAGGCTTGTACTGTTATCCAGTACCTCAACATAGAGATCTTATACCCATTGTGGCATAGCAGTAGCAAGCAAAGCATGGCTTTTCATCCAAGCTGCTGTGACCATTGAATGTCTTCTCTGTATTCCTGTGGAGGATCCACTAACACAGAAATACTACATTTAGTTAAAGTATATGTAAACCCATCTTGTAAAACAACCCATTCAGTTTTAAATAAAAATGAAAGGCAAAATATTTGTGTGTACATATCAGAAAACATTATAAATACCTTTTCCCCTCTTTTTTATAATTGATCACATTCCCTCTGTTCTCAGCTGCATAAGAGCTGTGGGAGGAAAAGCAGCAGCACACTGATTTTTCCAGTGAATGGCTGCGATGAGTAGGGGGGGGTCATCACAAGCCTGATCATTTGATTAGCCCCCAGCACAGCCAGAAAACTGACCATGCTGTGCTCTTATGCCTAGTGTGGTTTAGTTTTTAATTAGGAAAGCAGAGGGACTGGCAGGAACACCAGGGATTTTACTCAAAGGAAGCACATGGTACAGCAGGCACATATCAGGAATATGAAATGTTGGGTTTACATATCCTTTAATTCTCCACAGGAATATATAGTGGGTTCACAGGCTGTTGAAATATATAGCCCACCTAAATAGTTAGAGGGTGGGTGGAATCTCCCTTCTGAGGATGTAAACTTTGGCCCACATTAACCAAAACAGAAAAAACAATTTTAGGTGAAGTTACTAATGGTATATATCTACCTAAGGAGACACATATGCCACGATTCACCAGTTCCTCGATCACCTCTTTACTCCTTTCCATTTCTGGGGCCAGGGTCACAATGCTGACCCCATTTAAGGTCCCGTAGGTGTCCATAACTTCTGAGAATCCTCTCTCACTGTATGACCGTAGACAATGCTCTGGATGGGCTCCTTTCTTCTCCAAGCTGATGTATGGACCTTCCAGGTGGATGCCTGCAAGGCATATTGAGAACATTCAGTAATCAGAAAATTCCACAAAGACTAAGAAATGTAAGGTCTTTCACCGAAAGCAACATCTTTTATTAGACTGCCAGTTTTAGACCTGGACTGGTGATCTGGCTGGTATGCTTGCCACCAGAAAGGTGAGGAGATCAGAAAATATTTGACCTGGTGTGGAACGCCTCAGCTTCATCAGTGCTGTTTTACAAACATTAAACTTGAGCTATAATAACACATACTATATTGATAGAGGTGTCAAATTTAATAATAAGAGAGAACTAAACAAACTGAAGACCAGGATTACCAACAGACTGATTCTTAGGTGATCAGTTAAAGCAATTCTAAACTAGCTATTCCCAGCTAGGGTTTTAAGGGCAGGGGTGTCAAACTCAATTTTGAGAAAATCGCCCAGCTCTAGCGCTATGTACAGAGTGCAGGGTTTAGGGGTGCGCTATGTACAGAGTGCAGGGTTTAGGGGTGCACTATGTAGGGCTGGGGAAAAAAAATCGATTTAAATCTTGAATCAAGTTGAGAGGTCAAATCGATTCAAAATTTAAGCAAATCGATTTTTTTAGATTTTTTTTTTCCACCGCGCCGGTCCTGAGGAGCTGCGGGCAGGAGTTTTTAGGCGAGTCCACGGCTTTGGCCTAGTCCGTGAGGCCTGACGCTGTGGACTAGACCGAAGCCGCGGCCTTGCCTTAAAACTCCTGCCTGCAGCTCCCCAGGACCGGTGCTGACGCCGAAGCCGCGGCCTCGCCTAAAAACTCCTGCCTGCAGCTCCTCAGGACCGACACGGCGTCTCAAAAAAAAAAAATTTGTTTCGAAATCGTGAATTTTTTTGTTTTTTGTTTGAGAAAATCGCCCAGCTCTAGCGCTATGTACAGAGTGCAGGGTTTAGGGGTGCACTATGTAGGGCTGGGGAAAAAAATCGATTTAAATCTTGAATCAAGTTGAGAGGTCAAATCGATTCAAAATTTAAGCAAATCGATTTTTTTAGATTTTTTTTTTCCACCGCGCCGGTCCTGAGGAGCTGCGGGCAGGAGTTTTTAGGCGAGTCCACGGCTTTGGCCTAGTCCGTGAGGCCTGACGCTGTGGACTAGACCGAAGCCGCGGCCTTGCCTTAAAACTCCTGCCTGCAGCTCCCCAGGACCGGTGCTGACGCCGAAGCCGCGGCCTCGCCTAAAAACTCCTGCCTGCAGCTCCTCAGGACCGACACGGCGTCTCAAAAAAAAAAAATTTGTTTCGAAATCGTGAATTTTTTTGTTTTTTGTTTGAGAAAATCGCCCAGCTCTAGCGCTATGTACAGAGTGCAGGGTTTAGGGGTGCACTATGTAGGGCTGGGGAAAAAAATCGATTTAAATCTTGAATCAAGTTGAGAGGTCAAATCGATTCAAAATTTAAGCAAATCGATTTTTTTAGATTTTTTTTTTCCACCGCGCCGGTCCTGAGGAGCTGCGGGCAGGAGTTTTTAGGCGAGTCCACGGCTTTGGCCTAGTCCGTGAGGCCTGACGCTGTGGACTAGACCGAAGCCGCGGCCTTGCCTTAAAACTCCTGCCTGCAGCTCCCCAGGACCGGTGCTGACGCCGAAGCCGCGGCCTCGCCTAAAAACTCCTGCCTGCAGCTCCTCAGGACCGACACGGCGTCCCAAAAAAAAAAATTGTTTCGAATCGTGAATTTTTTTGTTTTTTGTTTGAGAAAATCGCCCAGCTCTAGCGCTATGTACAGAGTGCAGGGTTTAGGGGTGCGCTATGTACAGAGTGCAGGGCTTAGGGGTGCGCTATGTACAGAGTGCAGGGCTTAGGGGTGCGCTACGTAAAGAGTGCAGGGCTTAGGGGTGCGCTACGTAAAGAGTGCAGGGCTTAGGGGTGCGCTACGTACAGAGTGCAGGGCTTAGGGGTGCGCTACGTACAGAGTGCAGGGCTTAGGGGTGCGCTACGTACAGAGTGCAGGGCTTAGGGGTGCGCTACTTACAGAGTGCAGGGCTTAGGGGTGCGCTACTTACAGAGTGCAGGGCTTAGGGGTGCGCTACTTACAGAGTGCAGGGCTTAGGGGTGCGCTACTTACAGAGTGCAGGGCTTAGGGGTGCGCTACTTACAGAGTGCAGGGCTTAGGGGTGCGCTACGTACAGAGTGCAGGGCTTAGGGGTGCGCTACGTACAGAGTGCAGGGCTTAGGGGTGCGCTACGTACAGAGTGCAGGGCTTAGGGGTGCGCTACGTACAGAGTGCAGGGCTTAGGGGTGCGCTACGTACAGAGTGCAGGGCTTAGGGGTGCGCTACGTACAGAGTGCAGGGCTTAGGGGTGCGCTACGTACAGAGTGCAGGGCTTAGGGGTGCGCTACGTACAGAGTGCAGGGCTTAGGGGTGCGCTACGTACAGAGTGCAGGGCTTAGGGGTGCGCTACGTACAGAGTGCAGGGCTTAGGGGTGTGCTACGTACAGAGTGCAGGGTTTAGGGGTGTGCTGTGTGCAGGGTTCAGGGGTGTGCAACCCCAACCCGCTGACCAGGCTCTAGTACCTCCCTGTGTAGGTGGTATACCTTGCAGGGAGATCATTTGCTCTCCTTCTGGGGATTTGTCCCCACTGTGAGTGCATTAAGGGATCTGCTAGAACCAGGAGCTACTGAGCAAAGCTGTCCCTTGTAACCACAGAAGGCTTCGGTGTTTACAAGTGACAGCAGGGAGCAGAAGCGGCAGGCGAGAGCCGGTAGTGGCGGAATGGAGTTCCACCATGTTCCAGCTGCAAACCTGGGTGCGAGGGCCACATGACAGGCCTGGCGGACTAGATTCGGCCTTAGGACCTTGTGTTTGACATATGTGTTCTGGGGGTTCCTTGAACAATGGCTGATTGACCTCCCATCTGATGATGCCTGGATAGTTTAGGGTTCAACAACACTTGAAAGAGCCAGTGGCATGTTACCAATAATCTTTTTAGCTGTCTTAAGGGGTGGCATTCTGATTGCCACTGTAAGGGTTGCGTTCCTAATACTGACCAGGGAAAATTGAGTACTGTCCATGATACTAATACGGCTACAATCAAATCAAGTAATACTGACCACTAATCTAAAGGGCATTTTTTTAGCCATTGACCTCCAATACATGAATTTTAGTAGGGGCTCCCTGAGACCTGAAAATTTTAGGGGTTCTTCTGGGGTTGAGAAAGGCTAATATAACTTCTGACTGAATGACACTTATTTTAGCACTGTGCATCAAACAATTGTAATTTTTCAATTTTTATAAAATATTTTTGATTATAAACCAGACCTCAGCCTTTAGCCAGCCATACATGTAAAAGATCCATGGAATCTCCCAACTCCAATAAACAGCCTCTAAATTATTGTATTTTGACAGCTGGCACCTGTGGCTGTCAGAACACCTGAACAGTGACTGTAGCCGATTGGCCGCAGTCACTGTTTGACTGACTGTTTTCCTCCTGCCTCCTTAGAATCCTTAATTGAATTTTGTTAAACGAATGGTGTAAGCGGGGCCACCAACAGCTAAAATTTCAGGAATTGGATGAAATTAAAGTCCTGCAAACCCAGCCTTAGTCTACCAGAAAGTCTTTATTGTTTTGTGATTATTTTCTGAAGAATTCTGTACCACAGGAGGAAAAATAAAGCTGAAATTGTCTATCCCAGTAGAGAACGTGTTGATGGCACAGAGTCTGAATGTACAAAGCAGAAGATCATTACCCAGCACTCCAGCTCCATGTGGTCCTCCATCGTTCACTGTCAACTGAGGAAGCACCTGTAGATAAACGAGAGGTTTAGTGCCACAAAATGCCTTTGTTTCTCTAGTTTTCTAATGCTAAAAGAACTCTATCCACAAATGAACCTTTTCTAGGTGGGTCACACCAAAACAACATGCACATCGAGATGTAGACAGATCCAGGCAGACAACAACATAGCAGACTCACCCGTCACTATAATAGCTCAGCTGCACTCCAAGTAAACATGGGTCAAAAACAATACTTGCAATAAGAAAAGAAACAGAGGATAACAGCTAACTAAAATGCAAATCTGTGTTTTCCTAAAGCTAGCCATACAAAAAAAAAAAAAAAAAAAAAACAACCTCTCATTTAGTGGGTCTCCACTAAGGATGCACCGATATTTTTTTTTTTTAGTACTCGCCGATACCAATTACAGATACCTACCGCAACTGTTTTGTTTTCACTTGAGCTGTCAGCAATGGTACAAAGCATTGAAAAGTTATTTACAAATGAAATAAATTGATTTTTTGCTGTTGCGCTTTTTTAATCTGAAATGTGTAATTGTTTATCATTTATAAAATAGATGTAGACAAAAAAAATAAAAAGGAGGAAAATAATTAAATGGGAGAGAATAAGGAGTTAATTAAAGCTGATTAGAGTAAATTAAGGGTTAATAAGGGGTTAAACAGGGGAATGTTTGTTCATCCCTTTGATCTGCAGATGAAGAAACAGAAAGATCCAAAAAGAAACAATGTTTCTTTTTATTTTAGTGTTTCAGCGCCTGAGCAATGTTGTTAATAAACATTGCAGGCTGCTTTTTTTTTTTTTGACAGCTCCAATTACCGGACTTCTTTAACACTTCAGCTGTCAACAGGGGAGACCCACTGACAGCTCAAATAATCAAGTCTGAAAGTATCAGTTTCAGGTATCGGTGCATTTGCATGAGTACTGATATTTGTGCAAATACTCAGTATCGGCACTGTTACTGATACTAGTATCGGTGCAACCCTAGTCTCCACCCCTCCCCTTCTACCCCACCCACTGCAAGGGTTAATTGCTCATTACCACTAGAGAATGAGTAATAATCATCCTAATCCTTGCTCCTACAGGCTTCCCTCATCTGTGTGACCGGTCCCAACTGAAGCCTCTTCTTTAAGGTGCTCCAGGCTGTGGTCACACAATGACATCATCAAGCACAATTCAGGACCAACATTGAACATAAGGACGGTGAGGGACCACCCACAAGCTAGAGCAGGAGAGAGCACCAGAGCAACAAGTAAAGCAAGTATTACACCCTATTCCATTCAACCCTGGCAGGGCGAGAAGGTGATCATTTTTATGTAATTTCTGTGGTTGGGCTTTAGGGTTAGAGCCACTGGGAATTGCACAGTGGCTAAGTGGCCAGCACTTCCACCTAACGGCACTAGGGCCACTGGTTTGAATCCCAACCACGGCACTACCTGCCTGGAATTTGCATGTTCTCCCTGTGCCTTTGGGGATTTCCTCCAGGTACTCCAGTTTCCTCCCACACTCCAAAGACATGCTGGTAGGATAATTGGCTCCTGTCTAAATTGACCCTAGTATATGTTGTAATGTGAGTTAGGGACCTTAGATTGTAAGCAACTTGAGGGCAGGGACCGATGTGAATGTATAATATACACTATTGCTTTAATAACACAAATTACTAACCAGCCAATCACATGGGAGCAGCCTAATGCATTTAGGCATCTAGATGTGGTGAAGACAACTTGAAGTTCAAACCGAGCATCAGAATGGGGAAGAAAGGGGATTTAAGGGACTTTGAACATGGTATGGTTGTTGGTGCCAGAAAGACTGGTCTGAGTATTTAAAAAACTGCTGATCTACTGGGATTTTTGCGCACAACCATCTCTTGGGCTTACAGAAAATGGTCCAAAAAAGACAAACTATCCAGTGAGCGGCAGTTGTGTGGACATGTTATGGGTTCCACTTTTTAATGAGATTTTGGTCCAAAAGTTAAATAACGTTTATTGCAGTGGGAATAACTTCAAAATGTGCCTTTTCTTCTTTTACTGTATGTGTACGTGGAGTTGAAGGAAGGGATGAGCCACGACAGGAACTGGCATCCCATGCTGGATGTGCAGAAAATATTGACGTGGATATACAGTGCCTTAAAAAAGTATTCATATTCCTTGAAATTTCCCACACTTTTGTCATTTTACACCCAAAAACGTAAATGTATTTTATTGGGATTTTATGTGATAGACCAACATAAAGTGGCACATCATTTCGAAGTGGAATGAAAATGATAATAAATGGGTTTCAAATTTTTTTTACAAATAAATATCTTAAAAATGTGGCGTGCATTTATATTCAACGCCCTTTACTCTGATACCCCTAACTAAAATCTAGTGGAACCAATTGCCTTCAGAAGTCACCTAATTAGTAAATAGAGTCCACCTGTGTGTAATTTAATCTCAGTACAAATACAGCTGTTCTTTGAAGCCCTCAGAGATTTGTTAGAGAACCTTAGTGAACAAACCGCATCATGAAGGCCAAGGAACACACCAGACAGGTCAGGGATAAAGTTGTGGAGAAGTTTAAAACAGGGTTAGGTTCTAAAAAAATCTCCCAAGCTTTGAGCATCTCACGGAGCACTGTTCAATCCATCATCCAAAAATGAAGAGTATGGCACAACTGCAAACCTACCAAGACATGGCCATCCACCTAAACTGTCCTCTATAAACTCGGCAGTGCTTAAAAATAGAGCACAACTGAGAATGTGCAGAGCAGGGTGAGACTGTGTAGGTGCTGGAAATATCTCCTAAACCTCCACGGTATAAGAGATATTTACAAAAAAGCCGAGCGCCGATGTCTATGGTGCATGCGCACTTTAGAAAGGGCAGATCGAGCCGTTTCTAAAGGGGTCATGCCGTGACTGGCATGCGAGCGGGAGTGACGTCACACGACTCTGGCCACTCACAGAGCCGGAGTTCGCGGCCCCGGAGGGGCGAAGAAGGACACTCACTGCTAGTGGGGACAGCAGTGACATTGCAGGCTTCGGTTTCAGGTAAGTGACACATAATGGGCTACTATGTGATGCATAGTAGCCCATTATGCTTTACCTTTTGCAGGTAAATAAAGAGGAAGTAAAACCCATCAGGGTTTACTTCCTCTAAGTTCCACCCAAAAATGGAACTTCCGCTTTAAGTGCTGGTGACCTCCTGACATGCCACATTTGGCATGTCATTTTTTTTGGGGGGGGGAGCGGGTACCCAGCTCCCACTTCCTCCCCTGGCACCGTGGTGCCGGAAGGAAGATCACCTTTCCTCCCTCTCTCCCTGAAATCTTCTGGGACACGTTACAGGTCCTAGAAGATTGCCCAGCCATTCACAGCGTGCAGTGTGGCTCGCGCATGCATAGTGCAGCCACAGCCAGGCGTTCACAGTTAGAATGCCGGCACCGCGGAGAGGAGCCGCATCGTTAGACCGTGGGACAGGTGAGTGTCCGATTAAAAGTCAGAAGATACACTTTTTGTAGCTGCTGGCTTTTAAATGGGTGGAACTCCGCTTTAAGCTCATTTTCAGCAAGGTAGGAGCTTAGGTGGTTTGTCCAGGATCTCAGGGATGAATAAAGTTTTCTGGAGGGGAAAAACTTTGGAGTGCAGATTTCACTTTTATGTGCATGTCAAGGTTAGCCCCACCTCTAGCACCTCTGGCCCCTCCTTATTGGTCCTATATAGTGACACCTGGCCTCACCGACCAAAGCAGAGGCTGAAGAAGTAGCACAGGCAAGTGCAGAAAATAAATTATTTAGAGATATTATATATTTAGTCTGTCTAACCTGCGGGGCATTGGGTCACCTGATACAGAGACTTATAACAATAGTAGGGTGAGATTCCATAGCAAACACCCATTCTTCAAGTATTGGCAGCTGTTGCAGAATTAACAACAGTATAATCAAGGACAAACAGGAGAACTTGCAGATAGCAAGACCAGAAGACCAAAGGTCATGATTGTATTATACAGTACCAAGTAAAGAGAAAATGCTGAGCAATGGCATCCTAAGCTACTTGTTCGTTCTTATATGCCCGAGAATATAGATATAGACACACAATATTACCAAAAATATTAGAACACCTGCCTTTACACGCACATGACCTTTAATGGCATCCCAGTCTTAGTCTGTAAGGTTCAATATTGAGTTGGCCCACCCTTTACAGCTATAACAGCTTCAACTCTTCTGGGAAGGATGTCCACAAGGTTTAGGAGTGTGTCTATGGGAATGTTTGACCATTCTTCCAGAACTAATTTGTGAGGTCAGGCACTGATGTTGGATGAGAAGGCCTGGCTCACAGTCTCTGCTCTAATTCATCCCAAAGGTGTTTTATTGGGTTGAGGACAGGACTCTGTGCAGGCCAGTCAAATTCCTCCACTCCAAACTCGCTCATCCATGTCTTTATGGACCTTGCTTTGTGCACTGGTTAAAAATCTTTTGGTGGAGGGGGATTATGGTGTGTGTTTGTTTTTCAGAGGTTGGGCTCGGCCCCTTAGTTCCAGTGAAGGGAACGCTTAAGGCGTCAGCATACTAAGATATTTTGGACAATTTCATGCTCCCAACTTTGTGGGAACAGTTTGGGGATGGCCCCTTCCTGTTCCAACATGACTGCGCACCAGTGCACAAAGTAAGGTCCATAAAGACATGGATGAGTGAGTTTGGGGTAATTTGAGGGAATTTATTTCTGTCCATCCAGTCCTGAGATTTACAGAGCAGTGCTAGACAGCACAGCCAGCTTGGTGGTCTGAATCTTCTCTAGTACAGTCAAGAAACACAGCTAGGTTGCCTTGGTTGGGTATGGCGTGCATACAGTGCTCGCCCAGTGCCCATGGAAAAAATGCAGAACTGCCCACACCTTTCTCACTGGTAACACATGAGGTAGATGGGTGTACTGTCCTGTGCCCTGCCCCCACGTGAAGGTTCTGTGATTGGGGTGGCTGCCCACCCCACCTTCCCCCCCTTTATCCTCGGCCTGGCTGCACAAGGGCTACTTGATCTGACTGTCAATGGCTGGACCAGGCGTTCATTCTTGTCTCAAGCAGTCCATTAAAAATAAACTCCAGCTGTAGACTGCTATACTCATATTCTTAGGTCATACCTTGTGGTAAAGCGATTTCGGCGATGTCACCAGAGTCGGACAGAAAGAAGTCACTCCGTGTGGCAGGATGTTACGAGCAACCAGAGAAATCCCTTGTTTAACATTATCTGATTCCTGGGAAAAATCCACACCGAACCCACCTAAAATATACAAGGGGGTGAAGAATAACCTGCAGCTTCAATCTAGGTACAAAATTATTTTAATGGCATTAAATCTACTAAATATCTGGGGGAAAAAAGCTGCCAATAACTTTCAGGCTTTATACTAGGTTTTGAGGCAGTGGCATCCTCCACATTGATGCCACTTGTGTGCAGCATGGCTGGCAGACCTCAGGTTCCATAGACAAACAGTGCAAAAGTATTCTTCTGCCCTCGAGGGTGGTGTAATGGATTTATTGAAGGTTCTTGGGGGCTCAAAACAAGAGCACAGGTTTTGCTGCCATCTAAGGGTTGGGGGAAGAAACCCAAAGGAAACACTGTAAAAAAAGAAAAGAGGGTGCACCAACCAAGTGCTTCTTTAATAGTGTAAAAAACGAAATATAATCATAAGTATAAAAATGATAAAAGCATATCAAAGTATGTAGCAGACGCAAAGCGACCTGGTCACCGAGACTGTTCCCAGCAGGTCGAAGAACCTTCCTAAAGGCTGGCGCTTTGAGGGGAGATCCCTCTTCCTCAGAGCCAAAATTGGCTCTGAGGAAGAGGGGATCTCCCCTTGAAACGCGTCAGCCATCTGGAAGGTCCTTCAAGCTGCTGGGAACAGTCTCAGTGACCTGGTTGCTTTGCGTCTACTATGGACTTTTATCATTTATATACTTCTCAGTAATTTCATTTTTTACGCTATTAAAGATACCACTTGGGTAATGCGCAAAGTTGGTGCGCCCTCTTTTCTTTGTTTTACAGATGTCAGTTTCCACCTGAGGCTTCTCACATAGATGTATACATAGATGAAAGGTTCTCCTTGAAGATGTAAGAGACCTGCTAAGCCATTGCATTCTTAAAGTATGATAATGGACCTCGCAGCTTAAAACTGTCAGAAGGGATATTGCTTAAATGTTGCCCATAGCAATCAGATTTCTGCCATCATCTTTCCATTAGAGGAGATGCTGGTTAGGGCTCATGCACATGGACTGTTGGAGCCGCACAGCGTAAAACCCCAGCATTTTTGGGAGCAAGTGAGGCCCGGGTACAGCATACAACACGCTGCCAGCAGCCTGAAAAAAGTCAACGACAAGCTGTTGAGAGTGGAACTCACATTAAGAGTGGACTTCGTACACAGCCCTAAACGTGGATTTCGATTGGAACAGCACCCAGTTGCATGCAGCTGCTGCATACTTCAGCCTGTCATTGCTTTTGTCTGGCTGCTGGCAATGGGCTATACACTGCCCCTATGCTTCCCTTGTGCTCAAAATGTCAGGTTTTTACGTTGTACGCTTGTGCATGAGTCCTTAAACCCCCCCAGGAGTTACTTATATCTCTTGAGACTCCATTGATTGGATCACTGGGTTGAGTTCCCAGTCTGCACGCCTTCTATTGCCATTATAGGGGAATACTCTCTCCTATAGATGGAGCTGATACAGCTAAGGCCTCATTCACACGAGGCGGACTCCGTTTCCACGGACCCCGACTCAGTCCGCCGGCTCAGCGGGAGATCTCTCCGTTGATCTCCGCTGAGCCGGCGGATGACAGGTCCCTCTCTGCTCACTGAGTGGGGAGGGGCTTGTCAGGCGCCGCTGCTGCCTATGGAGAGATCGGACGAAAACGGACAGCATGTACAAAGAGTAGTTAGGAACGGAGTTGGGAAGAGAGATCTCCTGTTTAAAATGTCCAATATACAAAAATAGGTGTTGACTCAACCCAACTTCACCTACTGCTAAAATATCACTCCTGGGTAGAAAACCCCTTTAACCACTTCAACCCCGGAAGGTTTTACCCCCATAATGACCAGGTCATTTTTTGCGATACGGCACTGCGTTAATTTATCTGACAATTGCGTGTACCCAAATAAGATCGATGTCCCTTTTTCCCCACAAATAGAGCTTTCTATTGGTGGTATTTCATCACCTCTGTGGTTTTATTGTTTGCGCTATAAACAAAACAAATGTGACAATTTTGAAAAAAAAAAAACAATATTTTTTACTTTCTGCTATAAAACATATCCAATAAAATTTTTAAAAAAAATCAAATTTCTTCATCAATTTAGTCCAATATGTATTCTGCTACATATTTATGGTTATAAAAAAAAATCTTGATAAGCGTATATTGATTGGTTTGCGCAAAAGTTACAGCGTCTACAAACTAGGGGATATTTTTATGGCATTTCTATTTAATTATTTTTTTACTAGTAATGGCGGCGATCAGCGATTTTTAGCAAGACTGCGATATTGCGGCAGACAAATCAGACACCTGACACTTTTTTGGGAATCAGTGACATTATTACAGTGATCAGTGCTAAAAATTTTGCACTGTTACTGTACAAATGACACTGATGGGGAAGGAGTTAACACCAGGGGCGATCAAAGGGTTAAGTGTGTCCCTAGGAGGTGCTTGCTAACTGTGTGGGGGATGGACTGACTGGGGGAACACAGAGAACAGGAACACTGTCAGAACGGGGATCTGCCTTGTTTACATAGGCAGCTCGCGGTTATACCTTTCTGACGGAACGATTGGCGAGTCCCGGCGCACATCGCGTCCACCGGACCTGCTTATTGGCCAGAGGAGGAGCCAATCAGTGCAAGCACGCTGCTGTTGTCTATTGCACGAAATGACGTACAGGTACGTTGTTTCATGCAATAGAGCCGCCCTGCCGCAGTATATCTGCGGTAGGCGGTCTTTAAGTAGTTAAAGGGGTTGTAAACCTCAGACATGAACGATGAACAAAGCCTATCCTTTTATAGTGTGTACATGTCTGAATCCAGAGCACTAAGTGTCACTTCTGTCTGCTGCTTCATTCCTCTGCTATCAGCACGAGTCACTTTTGACAAGTTTTCCTGACACCAAGAGACAAAAGGTGACAAGGGAGGGAGCTCCAGCTGATTGACAGCCTCAGCTCTGTTCCTGTGTGAAGGGAGTGTGTCCCTTTCCTCCAATCAGCTGTCAGAGTTCTCTTCACACCAAGAACAGATGTAGAGAAGACTGCAGATAAACAGGTACAACTTATGTGGGAGGATTTGTTTCATCTCTGTGTATCACCTGAAACAAGTCACTGAACTGGGTATATGTAAGGGTTTACAAGTCCTTTAAGCTAACAACTGATTGGTTTCCCATAAATATTTTTTCTTTTCTCTGATTTCGAGTATCAGGCGCAGTACCCTGGCTAAACCGCTCCTTAAAAATGTCATGGGCAGCATAGTGGCTAAGGGATTAGCACTTCCTCCTAGCAGCAGTAGGTTCGTTGGTTTGAATCCCAACTACTGTACTACCTGCCTGAAGTTTGCATGTTTACCGTGTGCGGGTTTCCTTCAGGTACTCCGGTTTCCTCCCACACTCCAAAGACATGCTGGTAGGTTCATTGGCTCCTGTCTAAATTGGCCCTAGTATATGTATGTATGAATGTGAGTTGGGGACCTTAGAGTGTAAGCTCCTTGAGGGTAGGGATTGATGTGAATGTACATATATACATACATCATATATGTGTATATATATATATATATGTGTATATATATATAGCGCTGTGTAAATTGACGGCGCTAATTCTGTTAGAGACAGCTACTTCTGTGCTCTCTTTTTTTAAAGCCCATAGTGCTCTGCAAACCATTTGTCATATATTACTTATATGCAAAACAAGAATTGTATAAATTGTTGAATTTTTTTTTTTTTTTTTTTTTTTATATAAGAAACAGTTTAAAGATAATGAGAAAAACATAAAAACTATTATAATTTCTCTGTAAAACTGGCTATTCAGGCTACAAAAGCAGCACACTTCTCTTACTGTAGACAAGCAGGACAGGACAGGGACTCTTCGAGATATAAATGTCTTACCATTGATCTGTGTGTCAATAAATCCGGGTGCAATGATTCTCCCATGACAGTCCACCTTGACATCAGCTGCCCCTTTCTCATCAAAGAAAAGTTTTTCGGGATTGAGGATCCTCCCTTGCCGCACCCATAGATTCTCCCTACAATAGTTAGGGACAGAGGTGAGACTTTAAAGAAAGCAGTCAGTAGAAAAAAAAATGGAATCTTCACCTTCTAATTTGATTTTAAAGGTGCAAATACCAGAGCCAGTATTCTTCCATCTCTAGATGGTCTCAACCCAAAAAGTGGCTAAAAGCCCCTCCAGCCCCTCTGTCCTCTGTCTGGATTTTTGAAAGATAGACTAGCAGAGGATCCCCGATCAAGAGGTTCCTTATAGTTAGAGAGTGCAGAATTGTTCTGACTACACCTCCATGGGATCTGAAGAATAACTTAGGTAAAATAAATAAATAAAAAAACTACATACAGTATATACTTCAAGTTTCAATTCTTGGTTGTTTCATCCTGTTTGTTTCAAAGCCTGTGTACATTTAATCCCCATAAATACCTTAAGAATCATTCCATAGATCTCCATCTGCATTCATTTCCTTTATGCCTGTGTCTAAACTTTATCCAGTTCTCTCAATATCTTCCTTCGTAGCCACCTATTCAGATGCACTGAAAGCACAGAGTGTAAGTGATGTGCCTTGTAAAAGAACACATGTCTGATAACCCTTTAGACAAGCATATTTCTCCCTGCTGAGCACTGGATGGTGCAGACTTTAGCAGTGCTGATCAGTTCCTTGATCACTGTTCCAGAAGCAAGTCTGATTGAATGTAATCAAGCAACCAATGGACACACTGCCTAGCTAAAGTCTACAACATCCAGTAGCCAGGTCCTTCCTTGGAACATGCACATCTAAGGGATTCGTGGGCATATGTTCTTTCACCTCTGCAATCATCCGGATGTTGATGTATATACTAGTAAAAGAACACATACCTTTTAGATTCCTCCCTGATGGTCAATGGATGGTGCAGACTTTAGCTGTGCTGATCAATTGCTTGATCACTGTTCCAGAAGCAAGTCTACTTGAATGTAATAATGCAACCAATAGGCAGACTGCCTAAGTAAAATCTACAACATCCAGTGACCAGGTACCTCCTTGGCGCATGCACATCTAAAGGATTCATGAGGATATGTTCTTTCACTTCTGCAATCATCAGGAAGTTGATGTGTCTACAAAAAAATAACTTTTCTACAGCCATGATTTGGCCTTCAGAAGAAAGGGTTCTGTCATTTCTAAGGTATGAAAGTTCCTTGTTTATCCTTTCAGGTAGCTGTCCTGGAAGAGGATTATGGGAAAACCACAAAAAGAGAACCGTAACAGTATTAACATGACATGGTCGATATTCCCACCCATGGTTTCTTCCTTTTAGTGTCCTGGTTTGTTGTTCTGTTTTCCCCACATGTTCTTACTTTTATGGCAACAGAAGACGGGGAGGGTGGAAGGGACTTTTATTCACTTTTTGGTGGAGCCAATCATCTTTCAGGTAGCTTGTCCTGGAAATATCATTACCAGTAAGTCTAACCGTAGTCGTATTACAGATTTATAGCCTATCATTTTAAGATAAACGCTTGGTATCAATTTTTAGACTAGGTCATGTGGAACCATTTGATAAATACAATTTTAGGTATAAAAATAATATCTGCATAATTTACCCATTCTTAGGATTTTTGCTTTAAAGTAAACCTGTGCTTTGTCTATGCACAGAAGACAGAAGACAAGTGTATTCCTCCCCAGCACACACTTACCCTCCTTTTATTCACCCCCTGCATTGTTCAGCCTTTAAAATCCATGGAAAGTCCAGCGTAAGTTGAGATTCACTGGATAAATAGCTAATGCAGGGCTGTATATAGTCACATGACCCACCATACCCGGAAGTACTGGTTATAAACCCTTCTGCGCCAGAAGCTGAACGAAGTTACATTTTCCTCAAACGTCAAGCCATTTAACTGCCCAAGTGGTAAAAAGTCTCTCCTTACTAATGCCCCCTTATTTCCCACTCTTAATGAGGACGGTATACTTAGGGGTCTATTTATAAAACATTCATTTTTAATTCAGTAAAATGCTTGTATATAGCAATGAAATTAATGATTTTTTTACATAATGTGTAAAAAAAAATACTGATCACTTCCCCAGAGTAGTACAATGTTACTACGGTAACATTATATTGCTCTGGTCAAAGTCTGTTAAAAATAAAAAAAAACATAAAAAAAAAGAAAAAAATTTATAATAAAAAAAAATATTAATTTTTTTGCGTACTGTCACCAGTCACACCAGTTATATGATGACACTGTACTGCACTGGTGACAATAATTGATAACAAATAATTTAATTTTTTCATTTTCCAAAAAGTTCTAAAAAAAAATTACAACCTCAAAAAACTCGCCATGCCTCTTACTACATACCTTGGACTGTCTACATTCCAAAAAGGGGTAATTTGGGGGATACCTGTATTTTCCCGGTGTTTTTGGGCCTCAAGGAGTGAGGAAGGAATGAGGCCATCAGTACAGAAGGATTGATCAATTTCAGTAAAGGTGAGCTCCGGCGTGTTCGCACACTCCATGTGCAGAGCCCGCCAGGAAGTCGGCACTACGCTGCGCTAATCACAGGCGGTGAGACATTTCCCGATCTCTGCAGCCACACATCGGGACAATGTTTCACTGCCTGTGATTAGCGCAGCGCCGTGTCGACTTCCTGGCGGGCTCTGCATGTGGAGTGTGCGAACACACCGGAGCTCATCCTTATAGTGGGGTTCCACCCAAAAAAACAAAAATACCTAAAAAATTCTAAAAAAAAAAAAAACATTTGGATATTTTTTTTTTTTACTTACCTCTAAATGCCTGTTGCTAGGTGGTCCCTCGTAGTCTGCCCCTTCCAGTGCCTGGGCTGGTGACATCATTTCCCCCTTGGCACAGGAAGTGCTCGGCTCTGCTCCCTCCCTCCTGTCAATCATCTGGGACCCATTACAGGTCCCAGGTGACTGAGCGGCCAATCACAGCGCGTGGCACCGCTCGCGCATGCGCAGTGGGTGCCAAGCTGTGAAGCCACAGCCCGGCGCCCACAGTTGAAATGCCGGCGCCGACGAGCGGAGGGGGGGGGGGGGGGACGAGAGGGGCTTCGATCCCCCACATCGCTGGACCCAGGGACAGGTAAGTGTCCAATTAAAAGTCAGCAGCTGCAGTATTTGTAGCTGCTGACTTTTATTTATTTTTTTTTTTAATGGACCCCCTGGGTGGAACTCCTCTTTAAATTTCAGATATATATACCATAGTATGTGGACTCTATAACTTTCCTACAGACTAAATAATATACACAGATTTGGGGCCATTTTTACCAAAGATATGTAGTAGAATACATTTTTGCCTAAATTTATGAAGAAAGGTTATTTATTTGCAAAATGTTAACAGAAAAGAAGAAAAAAAATGTGGATTTTTAAAAATTTTTGGCCTTTTTTCATTTATTTAGCAAAAAAAAAAAAAAAAAACCCAGTGGTGATTAAATACCACCAAAATAAGCTCTAGTTGTGTGAACAAAATGATAAAAATTAGTGTTGTATGACATTTGTCATTCAAAGTGTGACAGCGCTGAAAGCTGAAAAGGGGGTAAAAGTGCCCGGGATTAAAGTGGTTAATCCTGTGCTAGCAAAAATACATTTTTTTTTCTTATTTTGCTTGCATGTGGTTGCAAATTCTTTGCAAAGTGACATTTCACATTCACTTTGAGGAAGAATCCCATGCAAAGTGCAATTTCCCTGGCAAACAGTCTATTTGCTTTCAGTAACCGAACCCCACAGTACAAGTATGGTCCATTGATGTCATCATTATGCCTGGCATGGCAAACACCATGCAGCCATTGCTGGAGTGCATGCAGACAGGAAGTGGCTGCAAAGAGACAGCAGATCAGCACTATGCTAGAAAAAAAAAAAAAAAAAAAAAGGAAAAGGTGAACAAACAGGTGGCAATTGTTTATGATACATAGGGCTTTAGCAAACTAAATGTCATTCGGTTAGGGTTTAGATGAACTTAAAGTGGAGTTCCACCCAAACATGGAACTTCCGCTTTAAGGGAGGTGACCCCCTGACATGCCACATTTGACATGTAATTTTTTTTGGGGGGGGGGCTGGTACCCTCTTTTCAGAGGGTTCCAGCTCCCACTTCCTCCCGGCGCACAGCGGCACCAGGAGCAAGTTCACCTCTCCCCCCCTCCCTCTCGGCACTCATCTGGGACACGTCACAGGTCCCAGATGATTGCCCGGCCAGTCGCGGCGCGGCTCGCGCATGCACAGTGGGTGCCCCGCTGTGAAGCCACAGCCGGGCGCCCACACTTACGATGCCGGCGCTGCAGAGAGGATGGGGAGACGAGCGGGGCTTCGTTCCCCCCGCATCACTGGACCCTGGGACAGGTAGGTGTCCGATTATTAAAAGTAAGCAGCTGCAGTATTTGTTTTTTTTTTGTAGCAGAACTCCGCTTTAAAATATATATTTTTTGTAAACAGGGAGTGCCTTCGCACATTACAGGATGTGATTTTCATTAAGCGAAACGTGACACATATTACTTTAGTAGATTAGCCCAGTATTTTTAGACTTTTATACAAACCATCATACAGCGTCCCTTCATACATAAATCCAAGTTAAAAAAGCGCAGATCAGAGGAGTGTGTGATCCTCCTGGGGTACTTACCACTGCAGTCGGTGCTCCCTGAGGATCCTGCAGTTCCTGAACTGGGTGATGGGGGCATCAGACACTGACTTATTGGAAGGCATTCCTACCCGGAACTGACACTCAGCACTCCTCACCTGACCTCATCCATCCACCCTCATCTCCCCACTCACTACACAACACTCCACCAAAGTCACATGAGCCACAGTCACATGACAGGATGAGCTCTGCCCTCCTCACGTGACCCAGCCGGCTGTAGCAGCCATGTTGAAGGTGGCATGTCGGCCATCTTGGGAAGGTCACTCCAGCAGAAGCCATTTATTTTTACTATGAGACATTTGTTTAAACCAAGGCCGCTTTATATGTATTCCTATTTGCTTTGGAAAAATTGTCCTTCTGTTTGAAATGGCCATTTTTAGCACATGCTTTTTATAAAAGGAAGGAGGAAATGGACTTGATGATGTATTCAGGAAGGGGGGTTTTATAGTGGGTTGTCATTTCAGTTTTAACCACAAGAGGGCAAACTCAGAGAATTCAATATACAGGCAGAGCAGAGAACTCTGCACACACACATACACTATATTACTAAAAGTATTGGGACACTTGTCTTTACACACACATGAACTTTAATAGCATCCCAGTCTTAAGCCTCATACACACTATTAGATTTTCTAGCAGATTTCTGTCTTCGGATTTACCAAAACCATATAGTGCAAGGGCCTGCCTGATTGCATACAAATTGAAACTCTTCAGGTTTGACCTCATCAGACATCCCAACCTACAAAAACTCATTTCAGGGAGGTCACGCGCTGTGCTCCGTGCCCCCCCCCCCCCCCCCCATTCATAGTAAAATGCCATAATAAATTAATACTTTAAAACAGGGATCTGCAATTAGCTGACCTCCAGCTGTTGCAAAACTACAAGTCCCATCATGCCTCTGGGTGTCATGCTTGTGGCTGTCAGTCTTGCTATGCCTCATGGGACTTGTAGTTCTGCAACAGCTGGAGGTCCGCTAATTGCATATCCCTGCTTTAAAAGATAATGTTGTGTCACACTGTGCCCATCTACAGCCTCATCAGTGACAACAATGCAGCCTCAGTGTGCCCATTTGCAGCCTCATCAGTGCCAACACTGCAGCCTCACTGTGCCAACAATGCAGCCTCATCAGTGCCCATCAATGCAGCCTCATTGAGCCATCAATGCAGCCTCACTGTGACCATATGCGGCCTCATTAGTGTCAACAATGCAGCCTCACTGTGCCAACAATGCGGCCTCACTGTGCCCATCTGTATCCTCATCGGTGCCTATCTGCAGCCTCACTGTGTCAACAATGCAGCCCCACTGTGCCCATCTGCAGCCTTGCCAGTACCTTGATTACACACAGCGGGTGTCTCCCGCCTTGTCATGCAGCTGGAGTCTTAACTGTTCGGCGGCCGTCCACTATAACAAAGCCCCGCCTCCTTATCCATTATGAACGGTCAACTGAACACTGATACAATGCTGGGAAATTGAATCAGTGTTCCGTCTATCATGGATGAGGAGGCGGGGCTTTGTTACAGTGGACGACCGCCGAACAGTTAACACTGCAGCTGCATGACACAGCGGGAGACACCCGCTGTTTGTGATTACACAAACGGAGGGAGAGGAGGACTCTGCATTTGGATCGGCAGCTCAAAGCGGCCCCAGGGCAGGCGGCCTACCAGGAAATTTCTCCGTATCCCGGTAGGCAAGTCTGGCCCTGCTCCAGGCTGAGTGGCAGTGCAGGCTCAGCTGGGAGATCGTCCCGCACTCGCGGGTGTCCGTGAGTCCGCCATCAAATACGGGAGTATCCCGCGAGTCGCAGGTGACTTGAGATGTCTGCCTCATATTATATGGTTTTGGTAAATCTGAAGACAAAAATCTGCAGAAAATGTAATAGTGTGTATGGGGTCTTAGCTTGTAGGGTTCAATATTGAGTTGGCTCACCCTTTGCAGCTATAACAGCTTCAACTCTTCTGGGAAGGCTGTCCACAAGGTTTAGGAGTGTGTCTATGGGAATGTTTGACCATTCTTCCAGAAACACTTTGTGAGGTCAGGCACTGATGTGGACGAGAAGGCCTAGCTCACAGTCTCTGCTTTAATTCTACCCAAAGGTGATCTATCAGGTTGAGGTCAGGACTCTGTGCAGGCCAGTCAAGTTTCTCCACCCCAATCTCGCTTATCCATGTCTTTATGAACCATGCTTTGTGCACTGGTGTGCATCATGTTAGAACAGGAAGGGGCCATCCCCAAAATGTTCCCACAAAGTTTGGAGCATTAAATTGTCCAAAATGTCTTGGTATGCTGACGCCTTAAGAGTTCCCTTCACTGGAACGAGCCTGAAAAGCGCTTCCGATGCGCTGCAACACGGGTGCTTTAACCCCTTCTTCCCCTAGCAGGGGTTAAAACAACGGTATCTCGCCGCTAAAACTATCGGCGCTTTACCACTAATGGACCCGCCGCCCCAATGTGAACGCAGCCTAATTATAGGCACCTCCAAAATCCCATTGTTTCCCATAATTTCTCCTTGTGAGGAATAATGGGGACTTTTCTCTCTAAGATGTGTCACTTGCCTGCAGTCTGCTAGGATATCCACATCACATATCCAGGAGGCTATTGGGGTATGCTAATGCACAATTACATTGTCAGGGGGCCAGATGTCTCTTTCTGGTACCTTTAGCCGGCCCCTGATGACACGGCACATGCATGTCATAAGAGGGCTGTCTTAAAGAAATCAGAAGAGACAGTTAGACTCCTGAGGATGTCACAGATGAAGACGGTGGTACAGATGGTGGCAATGAGAACATTTGGATGAATTGGGTGCAGGGACACACGGGATGCCTTCACTGCCATTGTGTGTTTGCTGGGTGTCCAGTGCATCCCTGTGCCTATAAGGAGGGGTGTGCTCCCTCCAGGCATACCTGCCCTTAATCTATTCATTCTTATATTCACTCAGTAGTAAAAAAAAAAAAAGTCCAGGGTGCTTTGTTTTTTTTTTTGTTTTTTTTTTAATAGTTTATTAAGAGATAAACTTGGATAGGAATGGGAAGGTATGGGATGCCCAGAACTGTGGCTTGAATGCAGCTTGAGGCCTCAAAGATTCCAAACACTGAATGCAGATGCTTTCTCTCCGTAGAAGATGCCAAGGGACCTGACTTCTCCTTAGATTCCCCAAACAAGTGGTGTGGGGTAGCTGTGTTGGCTTTAAGTGACTCTAAGCTATCCTTTTGTAGAAGGCTAGCTGGGTATTGCACCTGGCTGCTTCTCCTCTATAGGCCCTAGGGTGTGGTGGTTGAAGCTATGATGGATCCTGTAGCTCATGTGACTACTGAACAGGCCTCCTGCTGGACAGGTCCCAAAGGCTCCCAGGATGGCTTAGCAAAGCCTAGCTGAAATTGTGTGGGGCTTCAGCTGCTGCTCTCTCTTCTCCTCTGACTCCTTCCTTCTGCCCAGGGGAAGAGCCC
Organism: Aquarana catesbeiana; assembly: GCF_042186555.1. Lineage (NCBI taxonomy): Eukaryota > Metazoa > Chordata > Amphibia > Anura > Ranidae > Aquarana > Aquarana catesbeiana. The sequence goes on along the minus strand of NC_133329.1, from coordinate 108,293,411 downwards.
TTCAACACAGGGGTCCCCCTCCAGGCGACAGGACCCTGGACTCTGCTCCCCACATGACCAGGCTCCAGAATACTTATGGCCTGTCTCTCCACCTTCTGGGCCATCCTTACCCAGGGATTGGAGGAGAATCCATAAATATTCAGGTCTCATCTCTGCCCCTCTGCCCCTCTGAACTCTCCAGCTGTTCTAGAAGCCAGGGGGAGGCAACAGAGACTCAGCCCCTGGAGGTCTGCTAGACTAACGCTAAACAATATATACTCCTCTGCCTATAGTGGAGCCCAACTAAATTTTCCTACACTGTACACAAGGGTGCTATAATTATGGCCACTGACAGGCAAAGTGAAAAACATTGATTATCTTGTAACAGTGAGGGAAGAGGGAAGAGCAGCGCCATCTAAGTGCAGCAGAACCATTTTAATTGGACAATATAGGATAGCAACTTACAGTGTATGAAACTTCTCAGCGCTTATGTAAATATGAAAGGATCATCCGCTCTAAGGGAGGACGCCGTGCGGTGGATGGAAGTGCAGCCTATGGTCCTGGCCATGCTGGTGGCTTCCAGTGTTTTCTGAAGGCACGGGTGCACTGGGAAGTGGCCGGTGACATCACATCCAGGTCCAAGGGGTGAGCGGGAGGTGCTTTTGTTCAAGCATTGTGGACTGATTTTTCCATTCACAGATTACTGTGCTGTGATCACTGTCAGCCTGGATTATTATCAGCTGTTTCCTATCAGATCAACCATGTCTCTAGTGCGCCAATAATGTTTGTAATTATCTTGTAACAATGGCACCTGAAAGTGGGTGGGATATATTAGGCAGCAAGTGAACATGTTGTCCATGAAGTTTATGTGTTGAAAGGAGAAAAATTGGGCAAGCCTAATGATTTGAGTGACTTTGACAAGGACCAAATCGTAATGGCTAGATGAGTGGGTCAGAGCAATTCCAAAACTGCTGCTCTTGTGGTATGTTCCTGGTCTGCAGTGATCAGGACCAACCAAAAGTGGTCCAAAGAAGGAAAACCATTGAACCAGCAACAGGGTCATGGGCTATGAGTAAGCACTATGTAACTGTGTGAAACGCTTTAACCTTTGTACCCGCTATTACTCCTGTGGTGTGTGTGATGTATTTTACTAGGATTATACAATAAATGGACTTTCGATATCTCAGTATGCAGCCACTTTCTTTTCACATGAATATCCTATGGCTGGCGAGCCGAGGCGTGCAGCCATGAGAGGAGTCCTACCCATTGAATAGAATTACTCAGATCTACTCACTTGGAGCAAAGTCTTTCTTGTCTTTATTGTTAAGGGCCATGGGCAGCCAAGGCTCATTGATGCACGTGGAGAGCGAAGGCTGGCCTTCTATTGGCTGTCCAATAGAAGAACTACTGTATATTAAACTTCTGAAAAAGGTCATGCTGGCTCCGATGGAAAGGTGTCAGAGCACACAGTGCATCACAGTTTATTGTGTATTGGGCTGCATAGCCACAGACCGGTCAGGGTGCCCATACTGACCCGTGTCCACAGTCGAAAATGCTTGCAATAGGCATGTGAGCATCAGACCTGGACCATGGAGTAATGGAAGAAGGTGGCATGGTCTGATGAATCATATTCACATCATGTGGATGGCCCTGTGCAAATTTGCTTTCGTTATCAAAAGGATGTCACCATCCATGCTCAGGCGTTATCTAGGGTCAATAACATCTACTTCTTGGATTGAGATGCTGGCATAGAGATTACACAGCCATGTAAATCCGGCTTCCTCTGTTCACACATTTTTGACACAGATCAAACCCTGTTGGAGCCTCTCACCTTGTGACTTGCTAAAGAAAAGTTAAAATAATGGTGTAGTGATCACTGGGGAAGAGGTGAGAAGATGAAATGCTGGCTACCGATTCAGCAGGTTGATGACATTATCTCATTCCAATGACAGGTGCGTTTTTTTTTTTTGTTTTTTTACAAATGATACTCTTGATGAATATTTTGACATGTCAGGTTTTATCTGTGCAGATTTTTGAAAACCCAACTCAGGGCTGCCCCCAATTTCTGTCAACAGAAAAGGTTGGCCTGTTGGCTAAGAGTCAGACTGTGCAGTGTGCATGCAAGGACATCCCTCCTAAAGGCCAATTTTCTTTCTTTGAAGGCAGTACAGTTAAAGTATTATTAAACCCAGTAATATGAAAATAGTTCTTCTGCGCTCCCCCCACCCCAACAGTGCCCACAGCTTATAAATCTTCTTTTTACATTAAAATACTGCCACTAGATACATTTTTGGCTGATCTGTTCACCATGGTCACCTGATAAACTGCAGGGTCTGCCCAAGTGCTGAGTGTTCAGGTAGGTGGAGATTTCCACTATAGCTTGTGTCCTCATGCTGTTATGGGAGGCGGATCAACCATCAATCAAGATTTGACATCCCACCCACTGTATTCTTTTTTAGTTACTAGGCATGAAGGAGCAGGGAGGGACTGGGCTGTCATTTAGGACCTGTATACAGGCCCACATGTGTGATGTCAATATCATTTGACCTGAAAAGCTCAGCTCAACAAGGAAATATTCTCTCCAGCAATAGAGACCAAACTGAGCATGTGCAGGGGGACCACTCTGACTCTGTCTTATCTGGCCTTGCCCAGAGAGACCCTGCAGGAGGGGAAGGATCTATGCATATGGGGATCAAAGAGACTTTTTACACAATACAGAGGATTAACCCCTTAAGTTCTACAGTGAGTATAACAAGCATGCTCTTCTGCATATACAGACAGATTTTACTGTTGTGGGTTTAGTAACACTTGAATGTCATGTCAAACATGAAATCAGCTGACTATTAGAAGGCAGAAGCTGGCTTTGGTAAGTGGATGGTCAGGATGAAGACTGATGTGTATGAATTATGGGTTAAATTTAATTCTGTAGACCTGCTGTGCAGCTAAGCATCAGATCAAATCTTTCTTTGGAAAAGGGCAGCTCTAAAATAACCTTTTTTGTGTAAGGGTCCATTTAGAGCAATGTGTGTGCATAGAGTAGACATGTGCATTCGTTTTCGTCCGAATACATTTTTGTCCAAATTTTTAACAAACGATATGAAAGCGCAGAGTACGAAAACCGAAAGATCCGACATAAACAAATGCTTTATTTTCGTTTTCGTTGCGACAACAGTTTGATATAGATAGGAGATTCGACATGATGCTGACAATAAAAATCTGTGTCTATCGAACCTGTGGTCGAATGTGCCTAACCTTAAAGGAACACTAAACATAAATTTTTTTTTTTTTTTTTTAAATAACAAACATGTTATACTTACCTCCACTGTGCAGCTCATTTTGCACAGAGTGACCCCGAACCTGGTCTTCTGGGGTCCCTTGGTGGCTGTTTCAGCTCCTCCCCGCAAGAACTAATCACCTTCATGCGAGCTCCCTCGCATGGTGGTGAGTTCTTGCGGGCACGCTCCCGTGATACAGCCGGCACCCATAGCCGCTCACTGTATCACTCGGCCCCGCCCCCGGCGCGCCGCGTCATTGGATGTGATTGACAGCAGCGCGAGCCAATGGCTGCGCTGCTTTCAGTCCATCCACTCTAGCCAATCAGTGGTCAGGCTGATCAACGAAGAGGATGTCGGGGGCGAGCGCGGGACATTCGAGGGCTCAGGTAAGTAAAACGGGGGGGCTGGGGGCGGCAGTATTGTCAGATGTTTTTTCACCTTAATGCATAGAATGCACTAAGGTGAAAAAAGTTCTATCTTTACAACCCCTTTAACTCTATTAGTCCAAGATTATTCTACATAGAGAGAAAAGATTCGACATAGAGAGAAAAAGATTCAACATAGAGAGAAAAGATCGCTGCTGGAATTGGGTGGGGGAAGTAAAATAAAAATAATGATGATGATGAATGTTATTGGCCGATTGTAACCAAAGAGGAGGGGCAGTTAAATAGCTAGAACTAAGTACACACGTACAGCCAACTTACTTTCACTTATGATTTGCTAGCAGAGAGAGACACACACACTGAATCATTTCAGAAGACAGTCAATCTTAGCTGGTCCGTTTGTCAGAGAACCTGAATTATTTAGCAATTAAGCATAAGCACAGCAGCAGAACAATAGTGAAGCAAGCTACAGTTCAACTTAACTTTTTCATAATAATCTTCTGCTACCCTGTTTCCCCGAAAATAAGACCTAGCGTGATTGTCGGTGATGGCTGCAATATAAGCCCTACCCCCCAAATAAGCCCTAGTTAAAGTCCTTGTAGGTCTTATTTTCAGGGTAGGGCTTATTTTCGGGGAAACAGGGTAGGACTTATTTGGGGGGTAGGGCTTATATTGCAGCCATCACTGACAATCACGCTAGGTCTTATTTTGGGGGAAACAGGGTATTGTGTTAGTGTTGTGAACTTGATAGTGATACTAGTGTTGCTAGTGTTGTGATAGCTTCAGAGGCTGCCCATGTTGTGGGGGGGATTTATTATTATAGATTCTATATTATAATGCCATATCTCACACAACGTCGGATGCCGCGCCCGCCATTGCACTTGGAGATTGAGAAACGAATGTGAAAGTTGGCTGACTGTTGGGGTAGAGTAGACCATTCAACATGAACGATAAAGATTTGACAAAGCAACGAAAAACATACAAACGCCGAATCCTTGGCTTATGGTGTCTGTTGAAAGTTCGACGGAGCAGCTAAACTGTACGACGCTGCAATCGTACATTTTCGGTCAAATGCATCTGCCCATAGGCTATAGAAAAATTCTAATCTCGGTTGACTAGTAAAATAATTAATAAATACAACATTAGAATTCTACTACAGCTAGCTTGTAGGCGGAAAATTCGATCGGAAATGTACGATTGCGGCATCGTACAGTTTAGCTGCTCCGTCGAATCTTCTTTGAACATTCGACAGACACCATAAGCCTTCAATGACAGATTTGACCTTAATTAATTTGGATTTTCGGACGAATGCAATTTTTAGCGAAAAACGAAATAGATAAAAACGAATTTCGGGAGTAACTAAATAAATTTATTTTTCGGACGAAAACGAAATTCCGAAACAAAATATTTCAGTGTGCACATGTCTAGAGGTGTATTTTGTTTTGGAGCATGAGAGCTCATTCACACTATGTGCAGTGACTGGCGTTTTTCAACCCCAGTCAGCAAAATTTTTTGTGCCACATTCACAACATGCTGGTGCATTTTTCCACAGTGCATTGGATGGCATTATAGCACATCGCAAAATCCTGCTGTGTGGAGAGTTGATTGAAATGTTATGCCGCGTACACACGAGCGGATTTTCCGTCGGAAAAAACTTGGATGGTTTTTCTGACCCAATTCCGCTCAAGCTTGCCTTGCATACACACGGTCACACAAAAGTTCTCTGAACTTTCCACCGTCAAGAACGCGGTGATGTACAACATTACGACGAGCCGAGAAAATGAAGTTCAATGCTTCCAAGCATGCGTCGAATTGTTTCCGAGCATGCGTAGGAATTTTGCGTTTTGGAATTTGTACAGACGATTGCATTTTCATATAGGAACTTTTTCTGACCGAAAAATTGAGAACCTGCTCTCAATCTTTTGCTGGCAGGAATTCCGCCAGCAAAAGTCCGATGGAGCATACACACAGTCACATTTTCCGGCCAAAAGCTATCATCAGTCTTTTGCTGGGCGAATTTCCGATCATGTGTACGCGGCATAACTTTTCACTTTTAATAACATTTTGAATTTTCTAAGCAATGAGCAGATAGGGTTAACTGCAAATGATCGGGGCTTAAAAATAACTGTTGCCATTGATTTCTATGAACTTCCCAATTCACTAAAACGCAGAAAAAAATGGAAATGTTGCATTTTTTTAAAACGCACTGCACTGTAGCACTAAAATGGGAACAGACACTATGGGGTATATTTATTAAAAGTTTGCATAGCAATTAGCCCAGTGAAAGTGCATATACATATATTTGTTCTGTGTGACTGCAGTAAAAAACGATTGTTATTAGTCTATTTTCTGTGCAGGATGAATGTTTTTCACTATTTTTAAAAGGTAAATACCACATTTGGCCATTAGATGGTGCTATGATACCTAGCGCCATCTAGTGGCCAAATGCAGCTTTTAAAGTGCTTCCCTTTTTCTTTTCTTTTTTTTCCCTAACCTGCAAAGTAAAGTTATAATGTGTAGTATGCATCGCATACTAGCACATTATGTGAAACTTACCTGTAAACGAAGCCTCGTTGTCACCGCTGGAGGCTGCATGCATCTTCCCCCATCTTCCTTCTGGGTCTGCGGATTTCGGCTGTGTGACTGACTGAAGCCGCGTGACGTCACTCTTCTGCATGCGCTGCCGGTCAGGGTACAGGGCTCTGAAGAAATGGCACAGGCGGCCATACCTTCAGAGTGCATGCGCCGATGATGTCATCGGCTGCACATGCAGTAAATATCTCCTAAACTGCACACGTTTAGGAGATATTTACAGTATCTATAGGTAAGCCTTATTTTACAGGTTAACTTTTTTATTGTTTTTATAAACATAACAATAATAGTTACACAGGTGTATAATCATAGCAAACATCGCTTCAGTTTAGTTTCTAGACCATAATATCTCTATCATTTGCTATAACTTAGGGGGCAGGTGGTATGGTACTTTCTGAGCTGACCCATCAATAGAGAACTTTTTGGGGCGTCCTCTAGCTTCATATGTTAACTTATATAGTGGTATTCCTTGGTTGATAATGGTGAGCCAGAACTTTATAGTCGGAGTGGATTGAGATTTCCAATGCATGGTTATTGTTTTTTTTAGCGTAAAACATCACTGCGTATAAGGGACTGTGCATTTTTGGATAACTCTTCATCATCAATGTAACCCAGCAGGCATCCAAGAGTATTACAAATGTTTGGTATCTTAGCTACAGAGCTGATGAAGGCTGTAACCTCCGACCAGAACTTTCTTATTGGAGCACATTCCCACATTAGATGGAAGAATGTGCCATCGGCCACTCCGCATCTAGTACATAAAGGAGTGGGTAATCTTTTTAGTCTATACAATAAGTTTGGTGTGAAGTATGTTCTATATAATAGTTTGGTCTGGATCACCTTGTCCCTTGAAGAGATGACGGAGGGGACCTGCAGGGGAAGAATCTCCTCCCATATCTCCTCCGTCAGCTCTGGTATGTCTGAGCGCCATCTTTGTTCAATGGTGGTGAGCCTAGTAGTCGTGGAGTGGAGTAAAATTTTATAGTAAGATGAAGTTTGGTGTGGGAGGAGTCAGTTAGTAGATGCTCAAGTTGGGAAGATCGCATCTCTATATTTCATAACCCAAATTGTGCAGCAGCGGTATGTCTTATCTGTAGGTATTGAAAGTAGGCTGTGTGTGGGAGTCCAAAGTCTCTCTGGAATTCCGCAAAGGATCGGAACATATTATCTACAAATAGGTGTGACATTGTTTTCACCCCTTTCTTGAACCAGTATCCCCCGTCAGTTCTTTGATAGAATTCTGGAAGACATGGGTTTCCCCATAGTGGGGCGTTGGGAGAATAAATAGCTTGGGTACTGGGTGGTAGTATTTTAGAAATTCTAAAGCTCCGCAGGGTCATGGCCAGAACATTTACTCCTTCCCTCCCCCTAAGCGACATGCGTTGTACTCAATTTTGGAGAGATTCATATGAGGTGAGGATGGCTGCCTCCAGGGCAGCAGCTGCATTGTTGGCCTCAGGACACCAATGAGCATGCGCCAGTTGCGAGGCAATATAGTACGTTTGGAGACATGGGAGTGCCAGGCCCCCTTCCAAGGTAGGTAGCTGTAGAGTGTGTTTAGCAATCTTCACCACACCGCCTCTCCATATAAAATTGATTATGGAGTCTATCTCTTTAAATATGGCTTTGGTTATGTATATTGGTGAGTTGCTCAGGACGTATAGGAATCGCGGGAGATAGATCATTTTAAAAATATTTATTCTTCCTAACAGCGTAAGAGGGAGATTATTCCATGTTTGCAGGGCGTTTTTTAATCTACTAATAAGGGGGTCTAAGTTAATCTTGGCATAAGAGGAGATAGGGTATTTTATCGGGACCCCGAGATATCATAAAGTGTGAACTATTTGTAGTGGGCACTCTGGTGGTAGTGTTATTGGTGTCTCTTGGTCAATCTGGAACAAGAGGGATTTGTCCCAGTTGACCCGAAACCCTGAAAAGTGGCCGAACCGCTGGATACTCTCCAGCAGGGCTGGGAGTGACGACTGGGGGTCCTCCAAATATATCAACATATCATCCGCATATAAGGACACTTTTTCCTCTAGACCCCAAGTCGTCAGTCCCTTAATCTCCCCACTGGACCTTATCAGTGCTGCAAGGGGCTCTATTGCCAGCACAAACAGGAGCGGCGACAACGGACACCCCTGTCTGGGACCTCTCTTTATCTGGAAGGCATCCAATATAAACGCATTAACCCTTAGTCTAGCGATGGGTTTGGAGTATAGGAGTTGTACCCACTTTATAAAGGTAGTGCCAAATCCAAATTCAGCCAGGACTTCAAAAAGATATGGCCATTCGACTGAGTCGAAGGCCTTGAGAGCATCTAAGGCCAGTACAGCTCGGGAGCCAGTCGTGTCATGAGCTGCTTGTAGATTGGTAAAAAGTCTACGCAAATTGATAGAAGTTGATCGTCCAGGCATAAATCCGGTTTGGTCCCCCCCTATAATGGTTGTAATTACTGTATTCAATCATTTGGCGAGTACTTTGGCCAGAATTTTTATGTCTGAGTTGGTAAGCGAAATCGGTCTATATGATTCGCATAGGAGGTGATCCTTATGGGGTTTGGGAATCAAAACTATTAGTGCTTCCGACATGGAGGGCGCACACTGTCCTGTTTTAAGGGCAAAATTGTACATTCGCAACAAGTGTGGGACCAGTAGGTCCCGAAATTGCATGTAACACTCAATAGGGAATTCATCAAGGCCTGGAGTTTTAGTTTAGTTTAGTAGGCCAGTAGGCAGCTATTTTTATCCCCAAATTCAAATATTCGTTGATTCTGATATAGTTTTTTTTGTGTGCGTTCCAGAAGTACCAGTTCTAATTCTCTGGCCCTGTGTCGCCAGGTAGCGTGCGCTTCGGAGGTAGGGTTTGCAGAATAAGCAGTTTCCGCATTCCTAAGTCCTCCTTCAGCGTCCAACAGTCTGGACTGCGATGCCTTGTGGGCCCGCCCGATTGCAGCTGCAAAGGAGCCACGGTCAGTGGCCTTAAAAGCATCCCAGACAGGGAAGGGCGCACTTTGTTAATTACCCAAAATGATTTCATGTCTGCTAAACTCTTATCTATCACAGCCTGGTCTGCTAACCATAATGGGCTCAACCTCCATACCCGGTACGATGAGGGTGTGTTCAGAGCGAGGTCCACCATAAAAGGCGAGTGGTCTGACATTACCCTGGGGAGATATTAGATTCCTGCCACTAGGGGAAGTATATCGGATGAAACCAGACAGAGGTCAATTCGTGATAATGTATCATGAGAGTCAGACTGGCATAAGTACTCCCGCACATTCGCATGTTTCCATCTCCAGGCCTCCACCAGGTCAAATTGGGTTAGGAAGGATCCCAAGGGCGTGGGGGTAGTGTAGAGCATCTAAATCTATCCATAGAGTTGTCTAAAACTGTGTTGTAGTCCCCAGCTATTATTAAGGGGCCTTCAGCATTTTCTAGTATCATGCCCATCACCTTCTCAAAGAATTTTTTTGTAAAAGGTGGTGGGACATAAATATTTGTCACTGTATAAGGTTTGCCCAGAATTTCCAGCACCAGGACCACAAAACAGCCATTAGGATCAAGTTTGATGTGTTTAATTGAGATTGGTGCCGATTTGGCAATAAGGATAGACGTCCCTCGGGCATACGTGGAATAGGTGGAATGAAGAGCGTATGCTATTTTGGCTCTTTTAAGGGCCATAACCCTGGAGCCCTAGAGATGGGTTTCCTGGAGAAGGATTACATGCGGTTTGTGTCGTGCTAAGTAATCAAACATTATAGAGCGTTTTACCTTAGAGTTAAGCCCCCTAACATTCCATGAGATCATGCGTGGGTGTTGGTCAAAAACGTGCGCGTCCATCTCTCGAGATGTCCAAGAGCCAACCAGGGCCTGGGACCCTGTACCTCTCGAGAGGTTGGGGCTCATCCTGATAAATACATATGAGAGAACATTGTGTTTCTATTCATTAATACCTGAGTACCCTGATGGCCTGTGAACCTGTAAACAATTATTATAAAATAACAGTCATGTAATCACAACAAAATAGGGAAAATTCTCCAACCCTCCCAAGCCACCCTAACCCTCCTGGCTCCCATACCCAAACACATGAGAGCGTTGTTCCCTGAACTAGAACTGCAAAGCAGGGGGTGTTTAAAGTAGTCCTGTTGTCAACAAACCCTAGATAACAATAAAGGGGGGGGGGACTGTGGATGTACGCTACCACCCTTGTGCGCTTACTGGGCTGGATAGGTAGTAGCCCGGCCATGATAAATTATTTGACTACAGGATGTTCATAGTTTAAGCCAGCATGGCGGTGATGAGGATAGTCAGCCATAAAGGATAATGAGAATGCGGTCTCCTTTGAAGCATTATCAGGTGTCTCAACCTTCCTGTAGTTGAAGTGCAAGTGTGGGTATGCCGGATTCCGTGTGTTGACCCCCAGTCTCTCCTGTCGATACCAATAGGCAGTAGAGTCAGGATATCAGTAAATGGAAAGTTCTGTCGGCATATGTTCAATGGGGTATTGTGCTGGTCAGCGAAGAGTGGATCTCCGTTGCTGGTTCCTCTGCTCCAAGGGGCCTAGTGTGTCCGCCCAGTGAGCCGCTTCTTTGGGATCGGTGAAAAAGCGGGCCTTACCCTGGTGGATGACCCGTAGGCGCGCCAGGTATAGCATGCTGTATGGCAATTGCAGATCACGTAGGCGCCGTTTAACCGCCAAGAAGGTGGCACGTTGCTTTTGGGTAGCTACTGAGAAAGATGGTAATGCCATTGCCATTAAAGAGCAGGCGTCCCTTTTCTCTGGCTGCCCTGATGATGCCTCCCTGTCTCTGAATATGTCTTGTAATCACTGACTCGGTCCATAGCTGAGCGTCTTGAACTGTGTTTACAATGCTTCAGTTTATGAATGGACAGGAGCCTCTGTCTCCTATCTATTCATCTTCAGTGCAGCTAAGGCTGCAGAGAAAGGGACTGGGAAATCTGTGTCCCTTGCCCTGTCTCAAGGGGGAGATGTCAGGGATCTAACCCCTGTGTGTCTAATCCATGAGTAGTGCAGACCACAGCTCAGAACCAGTTAAGGTCGCCTACATAGCGGAGTTGCCATTGCTGACTTTTTCTTGAATGCTTATACTCCAGGAGTTATTTTGATTTTTGTTGTAAGTCAATGACCCTGAATAAGTATATCCATATGAGGTGCCCCAATCCTAACAGGATACTAAAATTCTGGCATTGTTTTATAAAAGCAGTGCAGTGGTGATCACTTTCTCAGTCCCAATTCAAAATAGCTTCAGCATCTGCAGGGGGTCCAGGTGGGTGATGAAGTTGACTGATGTCAGTGACACTGCAGATCCATAGATGTTCACCAAAGTTTCCAGTCTTGCTACAGAGCGCTCTGAAGCACAATGTAACCACAAAGCTTCTTCATTGTGGTTACATGGAAAATCCCAGTGATGGTAAATATGTTTCAACACTCCCTCTGCAACAATGGTCATCTGCTACATGTGGAAAATATCTGTCAATACCTTGTCTGTTGCTGCAGAAGGCCTAATGAAAACATTGGATGCTGTAGATGCAATTTACACCAAGTGTGGGAACATTAAAATCTCACTAAGGCCAGGTTCACATATATGCAAATTGGATGTGTGTTATGCCACAATAGAGCCGATTCACACAGGCCCGGGGCGGCCGAGGTGTGGATTGCAGAAGGGTCCTGTACTTCTTTGGGTCCAGTTCAGATGCAAATTCAGGCAAAAATTTGTACCCAAATTGAACTTGAACCGGTGAACAGACATGCACCAGACCCCAGGCACAAACCCACGGGCGCACATATGTGAACTCAGCCTCAAAGGTCAATATTGTTCAGAATTGTAGCAACTACAAACCTATGAATATTGTGCCAGTGCACTAATTTATGTCTGCACAAACTACACTGTATAATAATATAAACTGAAGGAGTTAAGTTTTTTTTTTTGTGTATCACGTCATGTCATAAAATGAAACTTTGAGCTCTGAAATCCTGCAACACAGCTTGTGTCAAATTTACACCTGTCAGTCTTAGTGCATTGTGGTAACAGATGAAATGACATTAATATTCAGAACTACCATGCAATGTGGTGCGTCGCGCATCCAAGGATAATAATACATATAAAAAGCACATTTCCAATTTTTTTTGTTCATCCTGGTGCTTTGAATAGACTGCCTTAACACACAGTGCATTATAATACAGTGCTCCAAAGCAGATACGGTCCAGCTGAGAGCTTCTTCCCTTCTGGCAGTGCTCATTCCCATGCCGCCATGTTTCCCTGTGGCATCATTGCTAGGCTGCTGGGTGTTCATGGTTCAGCCACCACGCCACCCGATGACGCGCTGACAGACCTACCCCCTTCCTCCTTTCCTCAATAAAAGGCTATGCCTCTTGGGATATGTGATGTACATATCCCAGGAGGCGCATAGTTCACCAGCAAGTGACGTGCACGGGGAGGCGGGGCGGACATCCTATTTAAAAACACAAGAAAAAAAAACAAAAAACAAAAAGAAAAAAAAAAAGCCCTATTCCTGCAGAGGACGGGAAGAAAGGTGGACAGGCAGGATCATGCTTGGGAGGCTGAAGGTCCACTTTAAAGCACTACCTGTCAGAATCATCAAAAATCAGAAGATTCCTGGCACCACAATTCACAACAGTCTTAATTGCCAATGTCAATTTAGGCCAGCCATACACGGTGCAAATTTCTTTCCTGCAACAATGGGTTGGATAAATGAAATTTGCATGATTTCCCCATTGACACAGACAGTGATGACAGGGGAATCCCTCCTGCCGAGCCATTGTCTGCAAAGCCGCCCCCCGCCTAGAGAAGACCGTGATTTTCACTACCGGCTATAGCAGCTGCTGTATTCTCTTACTATTATCGCTAGAGGCTGCTATAGACGCTAGCAATAATCACTGGCTTCCCCCACCAGGAGAAGACAATGGTCCAGCAGAAGTGATTGCCCTGTCAGCACTGTGCTGCAGGAAAGAAATTTGCTCCATGTATGGCCAACCTTAGACTACAGCAGAGAAAGGCTTAGCAATTGAAGTGGTTAAAGAGGCACTGAGCTGAAACAAACAAAGGTGAGGAGCTCAAAATTCACATACTTAATCCTGATGAGTGACTAAGTAGTGATAGGAGGATGACAACTGCAGAGCTTGTCTTCAAAAACAGGTCAGCCAGGGTAGCAGTCCCATACATTTATCCTGCCAGACTATCAAATGTTCTGCATCAGCACTAAAATTTATGGTAAAAAGCTTCCTGGGGCATGTCCATGCATTTGAAAATATCTTTGTTTAATACCTGCACATCAAAGTGTATGTAAAGTGGATCATCAACTTCTCTTATTTGTGCCCTATTGGTCTGCTAAGTATGATTGGAAGAGTTTTGTTATACCTGTTGGCTTTCCTGTGCTCTGTCTGTATACAAGGAGGGTTCATAGAGATGGAGAGGTCCATGTTCTTGTAACGCATCAGAAATTCAGAGCTAAAAATGCATTGTCATATCAAACACAAAAGGTAGAAGCAAAGATTTCTATATATATCGATAAACAACTGAATTTAGAAACATTTGTGGGAGAAGAGAAACCACCTTCAACAGACATCTACATATATGGGATCCAGGTACATCACACTCCTTCAAACAATCAGGGTCCAGTCTTGCAAATGAACAGAAAGGTAAAAATGCATGCTACAGGTTGCTACCAGTCAGTCTTATGGCTCTCCTAAGTACAGGATATTGTAGTTTTGTTACACAAACAAAAACTGTCATACTCACCAAAAAGTCAGTTTCAGCCAACAACTGGCCAGTATCATTAAACTCAATTGACAAGGGTTGGCTAACTGAATAGCATGACTGCACAGCACCACTACAAGTCATTTATAAGAGATCCAGGGAAATGTACCATAGAAAAATGAATAAAAGTGAATACTCTGTACATCAGAGATGTCCTGAACATAGGCAGGAGAGACGCTGTACATGAGCCAGATTTAAAAAAAACGCTTTACAATCGTTCATCATTCAGTTGGTGTAGATCTTTTCAACATGTCATTGACAGGGCTCTGAGCCTATAGGACTGGTTACCAGTGACTTATTTTTGAAGCACGATGTTTCAGTGCTTTCAAATCTATTCTGTTTCTGCACCGCCTTAGCAGGCCATACCCAGCCCATATGGTTTCCTTTTCACACTACAAGTAAAACCTTGGATTGAGAGTAACTTGGTTTAAGAGAATTTTGCAAGACAAGCGAATGTTTTTTTTTAGAAATTTTGACTTGATAAACAAGCGATGTCTTGATATACAAGTAGCGTCATGTCACAACTGAGAATAAAAAGAAGAGAGGCGCCTCTAAGTGTAGCAATATAGTTACATTTAGCAACTCACATGGTTGATGATTAAAACAGGCACATCTAAGTATGCAGGCATCCGGGGTAAATCTGTCCACATAGACCATCCTCCTCACCGCAATCGACGTCATCCCTTCCACGCTGCGCTTCAAGCCTCACTTTCAGATCGCTCTATTGCAAGGTAGTCTTCCTGGTCATGATTGGAGACTGACAGTGGTGAGAAGCGGCGATGCGGAGGATGGTCTGTGGACATCTTTAACCCGGATGCTTGCATACTTAGATGTGCTTATTTTAATCAACCATGTGAGTTGCTAAATGTTGCACCTTCATCCAATGTAACCATATTGCTACACTTAGAGGCGCCTCTCTTCTCTTTTATACTCTGTAGCTCCTGCTGGATTTTGCTTCTAATCCCCTTGTGGAGGCTTTCATTTGTGGATGGACATATTATGGTTACACAACCTAGCACATTGCTTTAATCTTTTTTTTATGGACTATAAACTGAAGGACTTATGAATAAATGGTTGTGGAACAAATCATCTGAGTTTCCATTATTTCTTATGGGGAAATTCGCTTTGACATACGAGAGCTTTGGATTACAAGCATGTTTCCGGAACTAATTATGCTCGCAATCCAAGTTTTTACTGTAAACTGCGGTGCAGCCATACAGGAAAGCCTGGGATTTCTATTCAAAGGATAAGTGCACCTTAACCACTTACCAACCCGGCCAATTCTGACACTTTGCTCCTACATGTAAAAATCATCATTTTTTTTTTTTTGCTAGAAAATTACAAAGAACCCCCAAACATTATATATGGTTTTTTTCTTAGCAGAGACCCTAGAGCAGGGGTCTTCAAACTGCGGCCCACCAGGTGTTCAGGAACTACAATTCCCGTCATGTCTGTGAATGTCAGAGTTTTACAATGCCTCATGGCATGTGTAGTTCTGCAACAGCTGGAGGGCCGTAGTTTGAGGATCCCGGCCCTAGAAAATACAATGGCGGTCATTGCAACTTTTTATCTCGCACGGTATTTGCGCAGCAATTTTTCAAATGCGTTTTTTTTTTTTTTTAAAGTTTCATGCTTTAAAAAAAAAAAAAATAAATAAAATTGGCCCAATTTTTTTGCATAATGTGAAAGATGAAGTTGCGCCGAGTAAATAGAAACCTAACATGTTATGCTTCAAAATTGCACACGCTCGTGGAATGGCGCCAAACTTCGGTAGTTAAAAATCCCCATAGGCGATGCTTTAAAAATTTTTACTGCTTACATGTTTTGAGTTACAGAGGTCTAGGGCTAGAATTATTGCTCTAATGTTCGCGGCGACACCTCACATGTGTGGTTTCAACACCGTTTTTTTATGTGGGCGGGACTTGCGTATGCGTTCGCTTCTGCGTGCGAGCACACAGGGACGGGGCACTTTAAAACATTTTTATTTTTTTATTGTTAATTTTACTTAAAAAAAAAAAAATTTAATTTGACACTTAAAAAAAAAATGTTTTTGATCATTTTTATTCCTATTACAAGGAATGTAAATCCCTTGTAATAGGAATATGGCATGATCGCACCTCTTTACAGTGAGATATGGGGTCAATAAGACCCCACATCTCACCACTAGGCTGGGAAGCCTACAATAAAAAATAAATAAATAAAACGATCACCGCTCCCCAGCCGAAGCGGCGCTGTTTTTTTTAATGCAGAGGCCGGGCATGACGTCATAACATCGCACCCAGCCTCCGACGATCATAGAGACTCCGGCGACCATCTGGTCCGCCGGAAATCTCTATGGTGGACATCAGGCGCCGGCAGATCCGTTCCCCGACACACCGGTCACAGAGGTGTCGGTAGAAGCACCGGAGGGGGGAGGACGTCCCCTCTTGCTGCCCGTAAGAACGATCAAGCGGCTGACCCGCCACTATGATTGTACTTATGGTGTAGGGAATCGCCGTCTGAAAACAGCAATATCTGAATGATGCCTCTAGCTGCAGGTATCATTCAGATATACCCCCAAAAACCCAGGACATCCCACGGTCGGAAGGTGGTTAAAAAGATAATTATAGCACATCTTTTTGCAGGTAAAAGTTTTTTTTTTTTGGAGCTTTTTTGTTGTTTATGGTTTCTGATCAAGCAGTCCTTTTCAGATTTTTCTCATACAAAAATAGTTCGCTCTCTTCCCGTACGAGAAAAATTTTGGAGTTGGTCCCTTTGGATCAGAAGGTCAAGATCAGCTGTCAAAAGTTGTGTACACACTATCAGAAAATCATGCGGTTTCCTCAGATGGAAATGTTCACCTTATTTCCTTATACTATGGGGGTGATTTACTAATAATGGTGCACACAGAATCTGGTGCAGCTATGCATAGTAACCAATCAGCTTCTAACTTCAGCTTGTTCAATTAAGTTTTGATAATAAAACCTCCCAGCTTATTGGTTACTATGGGGAGCTGCACTAGATTTTGCGTACATCAGTTTTAGTAAATCTCCCCTATGTACGAGTCTTTATGTGGACACACAACCCAAATCTAAATTTTGGAGACAAATACCTCCTGGTGGCATTTTAATAACCACTGTTTTTATTTTCCCTCTATGAAAGACCCAAAATCAACTTTTTTTTTGTCACAGTGCAACGCAGGCAGCATGGTGGGTGTTAGGCTCCTTTTACGTGAGCGCACCTCCATAGTTGCAAGATTTCCAGTGCGACTGAGCGGATGTTACAGTCTCTGGGCCAAAGTTGCATTAAAAGTCAGACTAAAGTAGGAAGCTTTTCTGACATCGCAGCAGTGTCAGTAGGAACAGATCTCAGAGATGCATTAAAATTTCACATCATGTGACTTGAGGGATGCACAAGTGTGAAAGGAGCCTTAAGGAAAACTCATTTTCAGCTAGAATTTTAGGGAAGACATTGTGGTGGTGAACACAATGCCGCTGGTATATACAGTACCTGTTTTTGTTTGCCAAGTGTGGACTGGCTGCTGCGGTCTCGCTGGTGCCCATTTGAAGTGATAGTCCCCTGTGGATTATGACTGTGGTGCTGACAATTGCTGCCTCTGTCAGGTGTACAGAGCACGGAGGAGGGCCAGTCTTTAGTGCTTGTGATTGCTGCAATTTGTTCAGTGAGCACAAGGCTGAGCCACTCAGATCGGCTTTGATCATACTGGTATTAAGTCAGATTCCAGGCAAAATCAAAAAGGTATTGTAAATGTACAGTACATGGCACATAAGCTGTACATACGAGGACGTTTATAAGCCCTTTAGAACAGGTGCCCCAATTGGCTGATCAGGTGGTGGTAAAAATGCATTTTCATTCAGGAACAAGCATGATAAGAGAGAGGGAGAGGCTAAACATTTCACAGGCCCTAATGTGGTTGTTAAACCTCATTAATTTAATCTGCACCTTCCTTACCACAGTGCAAGCCCAGACTCCACAACCACTGCTAAATGAGGAAACATTAGTAACACAATGTGCACTTTCTGAAGTGTGTAGAAAGCTGAAGACAGCAGATCTGCAAGTAAAACGTATTTAGGAGGATTTGTTTCTTCTGAGGCTGTTCACTTCACTGGGTATAGGTGAGGCTTTACATTCACACTATAGCCAAAAGCCATCTACAGCACAGGCTTGATATGCCAGGAGGATGTATATGGACATCCTCCCGTTCTAACACACCCTAGGGCAGTGATGGTGAACTACATTTGCCATGATGCTCATGCACTCTGCAGTGTAGTTGTCATGGGAAATGTAGTTCCAAAACATCTGGGGTGCCAAGGTTCGCCATCACTGCCCTAGGGATTCAGATGATCACAGAGCAGGGTAAAGGAGCCAATCACAGCTGATCATGGAAGTAAAGAAAAGCCAGTGACCATCCTTTTTATTCCTTCCCTCTTAGCAAAAAGAAAGCCATTAACCAGCTTCTGATATAGTCTTTTAGAGCCGGCAATGCCCTACACCAGGGGTCCCCAAACTACAGCCCTCCAGTTGTCCAGGAACTAAAATTCCCATCATGCTTCATGTCTGTGAATGTCAAGAGTTTTACAATGCCTCATGGGATGTGTAGTTCCACAACAGGTGGAAGGCGTAGTTTGGAGATCCCTGCCCTACACCACAGGTATGATCATAGCAGCAGTTCAGCTGCTTGATCATTCTTACAGGCAGCAAGAGGGGATGCTCCTTCTGAGGATAGAGATTTCTGGCAGACCAGATGGTCCCTGGAGTCTCTATGATCATTCAGAGGCCGGGCACGATGTTATGACATCACACCCAGCCTCTGCAAACAAATAGCACCGCCTCGGGCTGGGAAGCCAAGATTGTTTATTTTTATATTAGGCTTCCCAGTCTAGAGTTGAGATGTGGGATCTTACTGACCCCCATATCCCACTCTAAAGAGGACCGGTCATGCTTATTCTTATTACAAGGGATGTTTACATTCCTTGTAATAGGAATAAAAGTGTCAAAAAAAAAAAATTTAAGTGGCCCTGTCCTCACATGCAAACGCAAGTCACACCCACATATGTAAACGGTATTCAAACCACACATGCAAGGTATCGCCCCAAACTGAGTGAGAGCAATAATGCTAGCCTTAGATCTCCTCTAACCACACTTTTTTTTTTACTGGTTACATGTTTTAAGAGTCACCTATGGGATTTTTTTTAAGTACCAAAAATTGGCTCCATTCCACGAGTATGTGCAATTTTGAAGCGTGCCTGACGAAGGGGTCCTGCGTGACTCCAAAACGTTGCACTCTCCTTGTGTTGTGATCATGCAATAAATTACACGTTTGGACGCTATCTACACCGTTCCATGGTGTGCTGGCAAATATTTTCATTGCAATTTTGAAGCGTGACATGTTAGCCATCTACTTACTCGGCGTAACAGCTTTCACATTATGCAAAAAAATTGTGCTAACGCCAAAAAAAGTTTGAAAAATTGCTGCACAAATACTGCACAATAAAAAAGCAACAGCCGCCATCTTATTCCCTAGGGCAGTGGTTCTCAACTCCAGTCCTCGGGACCCACCAACAGGCCAGATTTTAAGTATTACCTTGGGGAGTTGCAGACTAGAATACTGCAATCACTGAACAGCAAGTGATATCACCTGTGATGTATTTCAGCTATCTTGCAAACCTGGCCTGTTGGTGGGTCCTGAGGACTGGAGTTGAGAACCACTGCCCTAGGGTGTCTGCAAAACAAAAAAATAAAAAGGGTTGTCATTTTCTAGCAAAAAAATGTTTACATGTAGAAGAGATGTCAGAATTGGCCTGGGTGGCAAGTGGTTAAGATATATAAATACATTGATCAGTTAATAGTCTAAGTTAGAAATACTTATTTATGCTTGTTAGAAGTCTTTGCAAATCACCTTGCCTGGGCCAGCCTCAGCCTCTTAAAAAGGAATAAAGCCAGAGCCCTTGCTCTCAGCATGGCATGCTCAATTCTTCAGCAGTTTCAATTCCTACACAGAAATATGTGTACCAGACAGAACCACCAGCAACTCCTGGAAAATAGGGAAAATTGTAACGCAACACTTCACGTTATGCCTCAGTTACTCAGTGCCCACTGAAAAGCAATCTGAAGTGGATCACTTTAGAGAGCAGCTGCCAGGCAGCATGTCAGCTCCTGGATGCCTGTTTCAAAGGGGCAAGTTCACTTTATAAAAATAAAGTGCAGGTAAAAAAAAGGTGCAACAATTTTTCTGTTGCAGCAGTCTCCAAACTACTCCCTGGAGCCCAGATATGGCCCTTTGCTTGCCTTTAGGGCACTATTCATCCCACTAACGCCAATGATGGGGATTTCTCTTCCACTAATATCAATGATAGGGCACTATTCCTCCACTGACACGGATGGGGATTATTCTGCCCACTAATATGGTACTCTCTCCCCCACCCCATTGATATGGAGATTATTCTTCACACCAATACCTTCTACTGAAGGTGTTATGTAAATTTTACTCCCACTGACCACCAAGCCCGAAGCATTTTCTACTCCCACTAGCCATAATCCAGCCCTCCTAAAGTCTAAAGGACAATAAACTGGGCCTTTGCTTAGAAAAATTAACATGTTACTTACCTCCACTGTGCAGCTTGTTTTGCACAGAGTGGCCCCAAACCCGGTCTTCTGGGGTCCTCGGCTCCTCCCCACAAGGACTCAACACCTTCACGCAAGCTCCCTCGCATTGTGTTGAGTGCTTGCAGGCACGCTCCTGTGATACAGCCAGCAGCCATAGCCGCTCACTGTATCACTCGGTCCAGGCATCATTGGATGTGATTGATAGCAGCGCAAGCCAATAGCTGCGCTGTTTTCAATCCATCCACTGTAACCAAACAGCCAGGCTGAGCAGCAAATATGATGTCGGGGGCGAGCGCAGGACTTGAGGGGTCAAGTAAAACGGGGGGGGGGGGGGGCTGGTATTGTCAGAATGCATTAAGGTGAAATCTTTAACCTTTACAACCCCCTTTAAATGCATTTGCAGCACAGCCTTTACCTGAATGGGTTGCATTTGGCAGTAGTATAGCTTTTGCTGCAACATGTGTACCCCCCCCCACTTGGCATCCTCATTATTATACGGTGGGAAGCTTTACAGCAATATACCCATGCAAGCTTAGATCAGGGGTCTCAAACTGCCGGCCCTCCAGCTGTTGCAAATCTACAAGTCCCATCATGCCTCTGCCTGTGGGAGTCAAGCTTGTAACTGTCAGTCTTGCAATGCCTCATGGGACTTGTCGTTTTGCAACAGCTGGAGGGCCGCCAGTTTAAGATCCCTGGCTTAGATGAAAGGCTGCTAAAAAGTAAGTATTTTCTACAAGCTTTTACATAATCTTCACATTTGTTAAAGTCGACTTACAGGCTACACAAGTGTCTAAATACAGATCAGGTGTACTCCTATTTTGTGCTGGATTAAACAGATCTGGAAGAGAAACAAATTACACAGGATCAAAAAAAGACAGACACTCACCCTTTGGGCAGGAGCTTGCTGGAATAAGTAGTTATTGCAGCTCTCACTTTGTAGCAGCCTGAGCTGACCTATGGGCACAAAATCAGTCACCCTGCACAAAGTAATGTCACTGCTACTTTTATGTGGAAATATCTGGGTTTGCACAGGCATTTAGCACACATGGTGTATATCCTTTGTGGCTTGAAATAATTAAAACCCTTTCAGGCTAGAATTTAACTTTACTTAAAAGCAGAATTTGCTCTCAATCAACATTGCTTATTTTAATCCTCATGCTGTTAGCATTTATAACTAGATAAGTATATTTGGTACAAGTTTTATTTCTGAACCACATTTCTTCAGTTGGTTCCTGGCCTGGGCAAACAATGTCATACATCCCAGGAGGGGTTTCTCAGATAACACCCTCCTGCCTGCACGCCTAAGCCAGGGCCAGAGTGGAGTCCAGGAAATAAATGCAGCATGAATCATCTGCCCTTACTCAAGATGGCCACAGCCAGAAAGGGTGTTTTCAAAATGATTTCCAGGCAAAAATAAAAGCATGGAGACACAGATGGGAGAGTTTGTTTGAAAACTAAAAATGAATTTTTGCTTTGTAGTGCTCAGACACTATGTAGTTTTGCTTTATAACACACTGACAATTTTTAGAAACTTATGAGACAAGTCAGACAAGCTCCACCCTTCATATCAACCCATGCGATTTCTGGACACCTGAAAACATTCAAGGAATGTCAAGGTTTCTGCACATGACAATGTCTGAAGCACATCAGGCTTAAACCCATCACAATCTTACACAAAATGACAGCTTCTGTGTATTGGAGATGTTTTATTTGGAAATGTTCGATTCCCAGTAGTGGGTTCATCTTCACCATATGTTAAGGTTTTGCTTTTAAAATATTCTGGTCACCAGTTGAACACGGACGGTAATCAATCTTTTTGTATTAAAGCAAAAAAAAAAAAAAAACTAGAACAAAAATATATATATATATATTGAGACCTCACTCCAATGTCAGAACAGTACAGCAATCTCGAACCAAAGTACATCCAGGGAATTCTCAGCACTTACAAAGGAAACCCCACACAAATATACAGCTATAGATTAAATATATATATATGCAGCAAAGGGAGGAGGGGGTGGGATAAGTTACAGGAGGAAAAGAAACAGCTGGCTCTGGTTTTTTAAAGTATGAACAATGAAGATTTTTTATATTTATAAATAAAAAACATTGAATGGCAAGAGGGAAATTACAATGCTAGATCAGAAATCATTTTTTTTTACATGGAACTTTTGTTAGGAAACATCCAGAGAAGATGTGGGAAGAAAAATAAACACTGCACGCAGAAAAGGGAGTCTTGTGATTTGTGGAAGTGTTGCCTGCTTCCTTCCCACAACACTGGCATCAGGACTCCTTGCTGCCCTGAAGTCCACCCAATGAATATAGCTAGAGGGTTACACACAACAGTCACTAACTTACAATTGCGCCGTTACAGGGGAGAGGGGGGAAGAGAATCTACTGAATCAGGGTGGGTGAAGGATGACTGTACACATGAGATAAAACCATTTTTTTTTGTAAGTGACGATTTCTGGAACGCTGGGAAGAACTTTCTTCTTTATTTTGTGGAGAGGATAAGGGCCACAATCAAACCGTACAGACCCAAGACTTCAGCAAAAATGAGGATCAGGATCATGCCTACGAATAGTCGGGGTTGTTGTGCTGTTCCCCGCACACCTGCATCTCCCACAATGCCAATGGCAAACCCAGCAGCAAGGCCACTCAATCCTACACTGAGGCCGGCACCTAGCTGTAAGAAGCTCCTAGACGAGAAAAAAAAAAAAAAAAGTGGTTAGTGTCAACAAAAAATTATATCAAAGTAGTAATTTCAGGCACATTAACATTGGAGCCTGTGTCATAGATGTTATAGTACCATTCTTGTTAGAATTACAGAAAAAAAACATTTATACTGTGTACATTACTTCTATATAAATTTTACCCATATACTGCAGCTTGATCAAAGCAGTGCACAAGATCAGTAGGCAGTTGACAAGTTTTAAATAAAACCTGCTGCATTTAGGTCCTAAAAAGCCAAAATGTCCCCCCCCCCCCCCCCTCGATTGGCCCACAACTCTTGTAGGCGGCTTCCATGTTGGAAAGCTCTGAACACCTCCACGTTGAATCCTCCCGAGTCACCTCAAGTCTGCTGTTCCCGCTGCTAGACGGCACCCATTGATCTAATTTTACCCACAAAAAATTTAAGCGGCAGTACCCCACCCTGCACTATTGTGCTGAACATTGGAAAGCCTTCACCTACTGAAGCACTATGCAAGTGCACCTTATACTGGATTGCTTATGCTTTTTTATAATAAATGATGCTGCACTAGGACTGGCCTGGCACCTCTTTTCTCCGTTCCCCTACAATTTCAATGGGCTGCCATACGCATGAGAATGGCATGGAAGTCAGTGTCCCTTTTTGACCCCATTGAGTACTGTGGGGTCATAGGACAAGGAATTAACACAACCCAAAGTTCTAACTTCTCTACTCAAAGCCATGGCTGGAAAGTTGCCCTTAATTTTGCTCACTGGAAGTGCTAGGGAGAATAGGTTAGCCCTAGACATAACTGCTATTGTCCTCAGTCATTGAATCATTTAGCATGCTCAAGCACCATCACAGGTTAGAGAATCACAACCCATGTCCTAGAAAACAGCATATATACTCATCTACTAATGGGAATAAAAAAAATAAAATAAATTGAGCACCTTGTATAAAATAGGCAACTCTAAAGACTCACTTGTATAGTGTGATGTCTGGTGTGAGAGAGTTTGCAATAAGCACTGCCACTACCAGTCCATAGATAGCTATGATACCAGCCATGACCACAGGAATGATAGACTTCATGATCAGTTCAGGCCTCATGACAGACATGGCAGCAATGCCTGTGCCACTCTTCGCCGTTCCATAGGCTGCCCCCAATGCTGTGTAGAGATTAAAGGAAAAAAAAAAAAGTCAGTATTTACACAGAAAGGCAGGCAGACACTACAATCCACTTCAGTTTGTTACTTGGGAAAGGACAATATACACAGAGCAAGCTACAGTGTCATTCACAGCCAAGTTTTTACTTTCATTAGAAGTTGAAATACAACTGACCAAAGTATACACAGACAGCCCTTGTAATTTCCATTCTGCTGCATGTAAAAGATACCAGTGCAGTGCCCTGCAACAATGACAGTCCTTGTTGGAAATTTATGTTTTGTAGAAAAGGTTCTACAAACGTATTTGATTATGCTTTACCCAAATTGTGGTCACATTAGAAGTAATGCAACAACACTTATATACTGTCCCAATTGGATTCTGGAATCCTTTGTAAGGGTTTCAAAGGCCTTACCCATAGGAAGGTCAGTTTCTAACAGACATGTAAAAATTGCAATGTATATTAAGCTGGCTGCAAACACATGTGGCTAGTTTATTCTGATAGAAAGCACAACTGGCTGCCAGAAGAGTCAGAGGCTGAATCTTATTTAAGCAGCGGTTGTTGGCTGACCATTTTCCATCTGGTTCCTTTGATTTTTGAATCTTAGAATGCCAGGTGGGAGACTGGTGACAGGGACCACCCAAAGTGAATTTCAGCCTGTTCGATTACAGGGTATAATACATACAGCTAGTTTTAGATTGGTTTGCGCAAATGTTAGAGTCTACAAAATAGGGATAGATTTGGCTTTTTTTTTTTCTTTATTAGTAATGGTGTTGATCTGTGATTATCGGGACAGCGACACTGCAGCAGAAAGATCGGACACTTACCATTTTGGAGCCACTTGCATTTATACAGTGATCAGAGCTAAAAATAGGCATTAATTACTGTGTAAAGGTCACTGGCAGGGGTTAAACACTAGGGGGCGATCAAGTGGTTAAATGTGTTCCCTCAGTGTGTGCTAACTGTAGGGGGGATGGGCTACTTAGGACATGACAGATCACTGCTCCTGACAGGGAGCAGTAGATTCCTGTCACGTCACTAGGCAGACCAGGGAATTGCCTTGTTTACATAGGCAGCTCCCCGTTCTGCCTCTTCTCGTCGCGATGGCGGGCCACCGGCGGACAGAGTTCACAGGACCTGCAGGCACGCGGCAGTTAGCCCGGGATTATGAAGGGACGTACGGGTACACCCTTTTGCACACCTGTGCCATTCTGCCGACTTACATTGGTGTGGTGGTCAGGAAGCGGTTACATTTTTTGATCAATTTTAATAAAATGCTTTGAGTAAAAAGATAGTTTTCCCATTTAATATACATTTAGTTTATTCAGCATGAAATGGAGCTTAGTTCTGTAGCATGAGGCTGTATACTCTGCAATATTTACATTTTTGGTAAACTCATTCAATGAATCCAAGCTCGGCAAGCTGAGATAATATGCACTGTATTGATGCATTCACACAATTTCACAGTAACCATGAGATAAAACAAAAAGTTAAGGAATTTTCCTTTATTCCATTGTTTTGCAAACCTATGTACACTACAAAACTATGATTGAATCGGTTCTGATATCGCCGTTTTACTAACCACTTGTTCAAAATAGGAAACCTTCATTTTGTTTGCAAATATTAAAGATTCTAACTACCAGCAAGAAGTCCTTACATTTAACCACTTCCGCCCCAGACTTTACAATTTGGCACTGTCACTTTGACAATTGCGGTCATGCATTGCTGTACCCAAACAAAATTTGTGTCTTTTCCCCACAAATAATGCTTTCTTTTGGTGGTATTTGATCACCTCTGCGGTTTAATTTTTTTGCGCTATAAACAAAAAGCTACAATTTAGAAAAAGCTATATTTTTTATTTTGCTATAATATCCAAAAAAAAATAATGTAAGAATCTTTTTAATCAGTTTTAGCCAATATATTCTACATATAAAAAAAAAAAAAAAAAAAATGCAATGAGCATATATCGATTGGTTTGCGCAAAAGTTATAGCATCTACAAACTATGGGAAACATGTATGGCTTTTTTTTTTACTAGTAATGGTGATGATCTGCGCTTTTTAGCAGTACTGCGACTGTCAGTGGACCCAAAAATGTCATGTGTCCTGTCTATTATACAGCGATCAGAGCAATAAAAATGCACCGATTACTGTAAATGTCACTGGCAGGGAAGGGATTAACACTAGGGGCAACCAAGGGGTTTAACTGTGTTCCCACTGTTTTAATGGTGTGGGGATTGACTAGGAGACCAATAGTTTTTCCTACTTAGTAGGAACGATGGGTTTCCTCTTCCCTTACAGCACAGGGATTTGTGTGTTAACACAAATCACCATGCTGGCACTCATGCACCTAATTGCGCGTGGCTGGCGGCGATTGTGCCCGCATCGGGTCCCCCGCCGTGCAGCGTTCGCCCTCTGGTGCCCAAAATGGGTAGGATGTACCCGATGGGATTTCACCCAGGGGAGCCATTCTGCAGCAGTAAATCTGTCAGTCGGTCGGGAACTGGTTAAAGATCACCTGTCATTTCAGATACATCCTGGCAGCGCCTGTTAGCGGGCATCCACTTATCTGCTGCTACGTCCTTCACCTTGTGTGTGCAGCATCACCAGCCATCCCATCAAAGTGAATGAAACTGTCGGTGAGTCAACAGCAGGTCAGATGACAGTTGCTCTTTATTCAAATCATAATTTTTAGAGTGGATTTAAAACAAATCTATCATGCTCTGTTCACATCTCAGCGCACTGGGCGACAATCGTGGTAAAATCACACAAACAGAATCATGGTACACCTGTCGCCCAAAAGAAGCTCTTGTACTTTTGGGCGAGAGGCATCCCATGATTCTGTTTACGCAATTTTACCATGATTGTCACCCGATGAATCGCAGCAACATTGAGCCACAATCGGGGTGCTAATGAAAGTGACAGGGAACACATGGGCATCCCACAATTTGCCATTTCAAATCGCAGGCAGAATCGTGGCGATTCCACCCACAGAGGAGTGAATGGAGCCTAAGGAGAATTTGATGCATTAGCATGCTAAAGTTGGAATGACACATTTGAAGAGCATAGATCAGCACCTCTCAATCTTCCCAACGCAGAGGAACCCTTGAAATAACAACTTCCTGGTCTCAGGGTATCCTGGCTAAAAATTTCTGTATCTACAACTTGATACATCAATGTGATGGTCAGTGGGAAGAATGCTCCTTACACTTGTGGTCTTAAAGAATTACTCTTATGGCAGAACTACACAAGACAAAAAAAAAAAAAATTTCCGCTCTGCGAACAATTTTCTTCTCGATGCCAATCAATACCAGAGGCAATTCAGTTCGCATTTGCAGCGCTATACAAATTCAGATATCGACAGTGAACAAAAAAGACTGAGATTTAAGAAAAATTGTATCATTTGCAAATGAACGATATTCTATTTGCTGGAGTGAAGGTCGCCCGTAAAACATCTCTTGAACATTATCACGCATGAGTGGAACTAGTAGACGATCCCACATGTATGCTAGACATGCACACTACGTATGAAATAGATTGCCCTTTAAAAAAAATTTGACTGTTAATGTTGGAGACGATGTCGACTAACGACAGCTAGCCAAGATCAATGGTGTCACTGGGAACTTCTCAAAGAGGCAGAAATTTGTCAAGGAACTCCTGGCAACCTCTGGAGGAACCCTTGAGTTCCATGAGCCCTGGTTGAGAAACCCCAACATAAGAGTTGGGTGGAAAAATTCAAACAGCCAATACAAAATTACACTTTAAATACTTGGTATTCTCAAAGTACCACTCTAAAACCTTTAAAAATAACTTCTACACACACCTTAGGGTCCATTGTCACCAGTCTGGCCCACTGTAGTGCAATAACCAGTTGAATGCTTTAAGCAGTGGGAGGGGGATGTCTCCCTCCTCCCACCAGTGTTTCTCAGGCTTACCGTTTTGGCTGCTCCAATAGGTGATCAAAGTAGAACCTCTTTGATAGTCTATGACCTTGGAGGTCAGGATTGACACTTCCAGTCCAGGTTAGAAATAAAAACATTTTCTCTTGAGCTTTTGCTTTTAAAAAGGTAAAGAGACTCCGGGTCTTTTTGACCCCAGATCTAGCCATAGAGGACCTGTCACCCTTATTTCTATTACAAGGAACGTTGACACTCCTTGTAAAAATAAAAAGGAATCAAAAAAGGGACAGAAAACATTGCAAAAAAAAAAAAAATGTATGTGCCCCATCCCTCACACAAACTGTTCGCACCACACATGAGGCATTATTGCCACGAACGTGAGAGCAATAATTTCATTGCTAGACCTTCCCCAACTCTGTCTGGGGGTTTTAAGTAATTTGCGAGCAAAAACAATTTAAAAATGTAAAAAAAAAAAAAAAAAAGTGCCTGAAAAATCCGAGTCTTCAAGTGGTTAATGTGCACTGTTTTAGGGCAGTCAATTCATTTAGATGGCACCACAACTATAAATCATGCACTGCAAAACAATTATTTTACAAGTGGACTTTTTAAAAAGGAAACATTGTGGACAGTGCTTTAGAACCACTATTAACAGTTTATTAAAAGGGTGCAGGTTTTAAGATGGTCATCTGCTCCTGGCTTCTAGACAGTCTCAGTGAGCGGATATGCAGAGTTTGGAGCTTTCAGGTCTGATGCAAGATGGTCACCACTTGACAAGCAATCCTCTGGAATGCAATACCAAATCACAGGACCAGACTGGCCACATGTAGATTCCTTTCTTGTAGTAATGGGAAAGTTAAGAGTAATTAGGATGTTGTAGAGATACATGATTAATCTTATAACACCACGATCATGATTCAAACCCCCCCCCACCACCACCACCACCACGATCCTAAGCCATTTCTGTAATTCTATGTAAACAGCGCATACATCAGCACTGAGTGATAGAAGAGATACAAAGTAACATTGTTATTTTAGATCAAAGGAATGACCCTCGGTCTGTAAATGAGGGCAGTTTAACCACTTGAAGACTAAGCCTTTTTCTGACACTTGTTGCTTACAAGTCAGTATTTTTTTGCTAGAAAATTACTTAGAACCCCCAAAAAATTTTAGCAGAGACCCTATAGAATAAAATGTCAATTGTTGCAATATTTTATGTTTACTATTCGCACAGCGGTCTTTCAAACTCAATTTTTTTTGGAAAAAATACACTAAGGAATTTAGTGTTTTTTTTTTTAAACAGTAAAGTTAGCTCATTTTTTTTTATAATGTGAAAACGTAACACCATAAAAAAAAATAAAAAATAAAAATATCGAATCAAAAAATTGTGATTCCTGTTTTATTCAGAATCGTGCAGCTCTAGGATGTTGAAACAATGCAGTACGTTTTGTCGGCTTCCTGATCAATGCTGGTCTATATCAAGGTCCAGCATTTATGCCAAACTTTAAAATAGATGCAAGCCCTAAATGCCATGTTGGAGAGTCAATTTTTGAAGCAGTGATCGCCAACTGCAAACTGTCAATACCAGTGATTAGGGTTGTCCCGATACCACTTTTTTAGGACCGAGTACAAGTACCGATACTTTTTTTCAAGTACTCGCCGATACCGATTACCGATACATTTTTTTAATGTCACGTGACAGTTTTTTTTTTGCTATTTTTTTTGGGGGGGGGGGGTTGAACGTTGTATGTGTGTGTTTTTTTTTTACAATTTTTACTTTTTACAATAATATTTTTTTACTCTTTATTGTTTTTTTTTTTTTTAATCAGCCCTGTTGGGGGGCTTTGGTGAGATATCAGGGGTCTTAACAGACCTCTGATATCTCCCCCTTGAGACAGAGAAAAAGACAGAGGATAGAGATTCCCCAGTCCCTTTCTCTGCAGCCTCAGCTGCACTGAGAATGAATGGAGAGAAGACAGCGGCTTCTCTCCATTCATAAACTGACACATCGTAATTCACAGGAGATTACAATGTTTCAGTTATGTGAATGGACAGAGTCAGCTGACTATCCATACACAAAAGGAGGAGAGGGACGGAGGAACTGAGAGGGAGAACGGAGGGGACAGATAAGGAGAGAGGAACGGAGGGGACAGATAAGGAGAGAGGAACGGAGGGGACAGATAAGGAGAGAGGAACGGAGGGGACAGATAAGGAGAGAGGAACGGAGGGGACAGATAAGGAGAGAGGAACGGAGGGGACAGATAAGGAGAGAGGAACGGAGGGGACAGATAAGGAGAGAGGAACGGAGGGGACAGATAAGGAGAGAGGAACGGAGGGGACAGATAAGGAGAGAGGAACGGAGGGGACAGATAAGGAGAGAGGAACGGAGGGGACAGATAAGGAGAGAGGAACGGAGGGGACAGATAAGGAGAGAGGAACGGAGGGGACAGATAAGGAGAGAGGAACGGAGGGGACAGATAAGGAGAGAGGAACGGAGGGGACAGATAAGGAGAGAGGAACGGAGGGGACAGATAAGGAGAGAGGAACGGAGGGGACAGATAAGGAGAGAGGAACGGAGGGGACAGATAAGGAGAGAGGAACGGAGGGGACAGCGGAGAGGCACAGAGGAACGGAGGGGGACAGCGGAGGGGGACAGAGGAACGGAGGGGGACAGCGGAGGGGGATGCAGTGACAGTCAGCTGTGATCGATCACCGCTGTATGTCACTAAAGCTGGTGAAAGCCGCTGGGGGAGAATCTTGTAACTCCCCCACGCACCGATCACAGCTGTCTTCCAGGTATCGGGGGAAGCATCGGGAGCATTTGCCCGAGTACAAGTACTTGGGCAAATGCTCGGTATCGGTGCCGATACTGATACTAGTATCGGTATCGGGACAACCCTACCAGTGATTAACTGCAACTTGTAGCTAGCAGAAATCGCTAAAGTCACTGGCATTTTGCTGGCAAGTAGCAGTTTGTTGCTGCTAAAAAGTTGTGATCTGCTACAAAAAAAAAAAAAAAATCACCCCACAAGAAAAACCCCACACACTGAACTGCTTATTTGAGTGGCCCAACTGGATGAAAGTGAAGTAGAAGTTCACCAAAATCCTAACTCGAAGGCTCCATTCACACCAAAGCAATTTGAATCGCGGGCGGAATTACTTAATGGCACCCCAAATGTGTCGCAATTTTGCAGCAATAAGTCACCCTGCATTTGCAGCAAATCAATGCGCGACACTTGCTCCTTTGAGTCACAGGAGCTTCTTTTGGACAACAGCACCCCGAGGTGCTGCGGCACGAGTTCTCACACAGCAACTGCATTGCGTTTGGGGTGCCATCTAGTAATGGCATCAAACTAGTTAGTTTTGTCGCAATTTGGAATTACAGGCAGAATTGTGATGATTCCACCCACAATTCAAATCACCTTGGTGTGAATTGAGAAAAAAAACAAAAAAAACAAACAACCAACAACAGGGAACACCGCTCAGGTGGGTGAATCCAAATGAATGATGAAGTGAATTGAAGGACTCACCCACCATACAAACTGCAAAAAAGGAAGAAACGGCTACACTCCAAGATGATGAATACAAATCCTTTATTAATCCATCCAAGTGACACCACAGGAAAAACGACAATCAAGGCAGACATGTTTCACACATTAGCATACACTTATTCATTGCCAATGATTAAGCACATGATACTGTGTGGAACATGTCTGCCTTGATGCCTTGTTTTTCCTGGGAGACCGCACTGTCACTCTACATCAGCAAAGGCCTCAAGAACCTTCATGGCAGGATTAGCAGGTATTTTAATAAAAGCTGTTGATTTTTAAAAGAATTTACAAAAAGGAGGAGGTTGGCAAAACCTCTTGCCAGTACTTCACATCAGAGTCACAGAAGTAGAAGTGCTCAAAGTGGCTCAAAGTCAGCTGATAGCCGGTTACTGTGCGCCATCTACACCAGGCTCAGGAAAGATCCTGACAATGTTGAGATGCACTCACCAGATGGAGCCTCCACAAGCTATCAACCAGATTCGATACAATAAAAGGACAGACCTCTCAGACCATTACAGGTGTTCTGTCAAATTAGCCAAGTGGTCAGAGACTCCAACCACGTCACATCCGGTTTCTTTAAACCATCAGTATCTAAAGATGGACAAACTGCTGTTTGGACAACACTGGCAACCAAATACAGTACAGGAAAATGCAGCCGTTGACAGCACAGCAGCTAACAAAGACAAAGTTGTCACCGCCTCGGAGGCGGCCATTTTGTTGGCTAGTATTGGAGCAACAATCTCTGCTCATAATATTGTGCACTGGACTATTCAGTTTCCAGTGTTGTGTCAAAAAAGCAATTTGTCAAAATCTCCAATTACTGATGGTTTAAAGAAACCGGAAGTTTAGTTGGAGTTTGTAGAGTTGGCCATTTTGACAGAACACAGGCATACCCCACTTACGTACACTTGTGAGTATTGACACATTTGTGTCTATGGAAAATCTTAGCTTGGCACAGCTCCCGGTTTTTAACATTGGCGTCAATGGGAAATCTTGGCCAGCTTGGCATGGCACTGCCATGCCACATCAGATTTTGGGGTTGGCCAGCTTGCCTAGGTAATCAGTTACGTCTGTACGTGACTATTGCAATGCAGTACATGCAAGAAGTAAAAAAAAGGTATTGCTTCACTTCAAGAACATTTTCATTTTACATACATGCTATGGTCAATTGGTATAAAAAGAAGTGGGGTATGCCTGCATCTAACTTTTGTAGCTGGCCTCAAATGTGAATTGCTGTAAGATCAAGGAACCTTTATCTGTTGTCCTTGAACTAATTTTTACATTAGCAAAAGGTTTTAAACATGACCTCATCAATATGGGCAGTGTTAAAATCAGTATCCATTTATAAAGGATAGACATGGGGCAGACTGACTATTACATAAGCAGTCTATACAGTGGGTC
The DNA here is from genome assembly GCF_042186555.1 of Aquarana catesbeiana. Lineage (NCBI taxonomy): Eukaryota > Metazoa > Chordata > Amphibia > Anura > Ranidae > Aquarana > Aquarana catesbeiana. Next base: position 108,260,081 of record NC_133329.1, on the reverse strand, counting down.
TACCTTACTTTCTCTACTCACTGTAAGATGCACCCCCAACGTAGTTGGTTTAACTTCAAAAGTTGAAAGCATTACGTTTTGCATGCCTTTCTGGCTGATCTAGTCAAGTTAAAAACCTGAAAGCTTAGAAAAGTCCTACCAGATATTAAAAAATAAACTACACTAGAGCTCATAAGCACTAAGAATTGTGGAAACATCCTGATGGATTTGGGTGGTGCTGAAGTAAAAAACAATTTAAAAAAGCAAGTTCACTTTTTTTGGAAAAGGTAACTTACTAGACCCTGAGCACCCCTGGGACCTGACTGCACTTACCACTGTGTCGGCGATAGTTTCAACATGGCCCGAAGCAGTGGTCTTTATTAATGCTGTTCTATGGCACTGCCCTAAGACAGCCCCTAATCAGGTGCAATGTACGGCACTGTGATGATGCAGGGGTACAGTAATATAGAGTTAAATCAGGCAGCATTATCACCACATCACCTGTGGGATACCTTTGAAAGCATTCTGAGTGAATCACTTTTCAGGAGTGGCAGTCACTGCCGCACATGAATGAGCCCTAATTGCACAAAGTTTAAGATACTAGACAAGGGATATGATATTAGCATACCTCCAGCTGTTGGAGAACTACAAGTCCCATGAGGCATAGCAAGGCTGACAGCCACAAGCATGACAACCAGGGGTAGAGGCACGATGGGACTTGTAGTTTCGAAACAGCTGGTTGCATATCCCTGCACTAGACAGTCTTTGGAGACAATGCACTTGTACCAGAACATCCAGATAATCAGGGTTCCAGTCGATCAAGTGATTCCATTGCAGATCATGTGTCACATTCCAGGGTGGAAAGAACAATCACACGACTGCTTTCATCACTTATATGGCAAATTCCTAGGTTTGTGAGAACCCACAATCAAGACATCTAGTAGGGATGATCATAAAATGGTTAGACCACGCAAAAAAGCAACACAGAGTCTATATTGCTCCAACTATAGAAGACAGTCTTAGAAACTGGATGGGGGGAAAAAAAAAAAAAAAAAAAAACAAAAAAAAAAAACTTGCCAGTTAAACCGTTCCCATATATACATACATTACAACAGAGTATTTAGCTTGCCTGGACTTTTGTTTTAACCTTTATGCTGCCACAGTCAATTTACACACAATAACCATCATCAAGCCCCATATTTTCAGAAAATGCACACCACTCTAAAATTTTAATGCAAACATTACCACCCAGTTTTTGGATAAAAAAAGGTCACATTCATGCCAAACCTTAAAATTGCACTTGCCGATGAAACTGCAACTAACTTTGTTAGACAAAATTTTCCATAGGCGATGCTTTACCATGAATGTAAACAGTCATATACCCAGCAAAGTGACTGGCCTCAGGTGATGCACAGCTAAATAAAGCTCCAGTCACTCTAGTGCGATTTCAGATGCAATTTGAGTCACACAACAGAAAACATTGTTTTCAATATTGCCCATTCACATCAATGCAGCCAAGCATAATGTTATTGTAAAATGTTCCTGTACTACTTGATGCAATTCCAGTGAGATTTTGGCCCCATAGAACATGCAAACCACTTCAAGTTACACTACATAACTGCACTGAAAATAAATTCCGATTGCACAAGTGTGAACCTAGCCCAAGTTGTACCCGTTTTTCTGCAGCAGTCTTGTACAGTGTGTACACCACACAGATGAAAGAATTGTTCTCAGCAGAAAGCAGGGGTGGGAATCTGATGTCACATATTGCAGAAATAGACCACAGAGCAGAGTGTGATCTGAGAGCCGAAAGGATTTAGATCTGTGCTGATGAGCAAATGTCAGACAGAACTATGCAACATATACCCACAATGCTGCAAACAGATTTGGAAGTACACCACTGAACTCACCATAGCATCAATACTGGAGAGCAAATAGACCTATTCCCAAATTGGGAAAGTAAATCTCAACTCCTATTCTGAAAAATATATGCATGTTAAAGAATTAATCTTGTGACCATGTTTCAGCCATATTGTCCGGCATAACTGCATTCCCCACTTGCCTGAATCACAAAGGTGTCTTTGAATTTAGCATGGCTGTGTGTGGCCCTGCCTGTACAGCCATGTTATCCATTTACAGGTATCTGAAAGGAAGGCTACAAGCCCCATCTGCCTCAACACAACAACTCATGGAGTCATCACTGCACTTGTAATCCATGGTTTACTTCCTTTAGCCCAATTACTGAAGGGCAGTACCTTCACATGGACCTGGAGCTAGGATGCAAACAGTGCAGGAGCCTGAGCATTGCACCCATGATGATGCATAGATCACAGCTGCAATGCTCTGCATGCTCCAATGTAAAGAATTTATTAAATGCGCACTGTAGGTACATTTTTGCAGATGGACTAGGCCTTTAAACACATCAGTTTGAAAAAAAAAAAAAATTATACACACACACTATAACCGCTATCTGGGGGAAAAACAAAAACCCAAACAGACTTGCACAGCATTAAGATTTGACAATGCGCGGAAAGCCGTGGTGTAGAAATTGATGGTGTATTCACTGGGTCATGGAGACCTGATCACCACAAGAAAAAAAGCCTCAGACAATGCACAATACAACACAAAAAAAATCCACATGCAATAATATTCTTCCATTCACACTATACAGCACAGATAGACTAGTCTCACTGACTAGTGTATTTTGACAGCTGGCACCTAATTTAAACAGCAACTGAGTGATTGGATGACAATTCTCTGCTTAGCCATTTCAATTGTCAAATCGAAGGATGTCAGGTGAGATGGCGGTGCAAGGCCATTCACTGATCAAATGGCAGCTGGCTCACCATAAACTGATCAAAATTTGCAGCATATGGCCAGATTGATTGGACTTTTGGTGTGTAGCATCAAATCTCATTGAGAACTACAGGTATCATGGTTAGGTGTGTGGACAACAGGCCTCCCTGGCAATTAGTAAAGGACACAACAGTGATGCACCAGGTACCAGTGGTGGACCTGGTTGGTCACACTAGGCAGAGATGCCCATTGGGAAATTATCACTGCAAGCCTAAAGTCATTGTTACTTTAGGGTGCTTTTGGATTCTAGCAATAGTTTCTGCAAAAAGTTCTACCTCTAAAAGAGGTGCTCAACCCTTTTGAAGAGTGTGGGAAGAGCTGTTTATTGCCTTTTCCTCCACTCACACTGACAGAGGCGAGTAGAGGAGAACCAATTGGCTGCTCTCCTGATGGTGGGGACCTGTGCTGATAATCACCGGAGACCACCAGGGATGTCTCAGTGCCGCCTCATCAGTGAAGAAAAAAAAAAAAAAAAAAAAAAAAAAAAAAAAAAAAAAAAAAAAAAAAAAAAAAAAAAAAAAAAACCCCACACTTATTTACAAAAATAACAGAAAAGAAAAACCTTCTCAAAATTTTCGGTCTTTTTATTTGGAGCGCAAAAAATAAAAACCCCAGTGGTGATCAAATACCAAAAGAAAGCAATTTGTTGGGAAGATGAAAAAAAAAAAAATATATAAATATAAATATATACACACACATACAGTTGGGTAGTGTTGCATGACCGCATAATTGTCATTCAAAATCCAACAGCACTGAAAGCTGAAAATTGGACTGGGCAGGAAGGGGGTGAAAATGCCCGGTATTGAAGTGGTTAAACATCTTATACTCAAATTTGCAGAATACAAGGCATTCTGTAAATGGACAAGGGGAGAGGAGCAAATAAACAGGACCACCCTTTGTTCAATCACAAAATGCCTTGAATTCCGCTAACAAAATACAGGATCATTTATCATCAATGCATGGAGGGAAGGAGGATAGCATGCAAAAAGCACTCCAGTACAAAAGTCACAGCTAAAGAGCCCAGAAGGTCAAAGCGGATAGTAAATCTGTCATGATATCAAGATTTTTGCACTTGGGTTTGGTTGTAGGCCTCATGTACACTGGGTGTTTGCCTGGCTCTCCTGAACACCTTTCTTCTGGCAGCAGCATTAAAAACAGGCCTCGAGCCACGTTTAGTAAACCCATTTAAGCACGTCTGGCCACTGAAATGAACACTGATGCACCAAATACGACTAGTGTTGACGAGAGTTAGGCTCTGTGCCAAAATGCTGCTGCTCCTGAACGTGCTGGCAGTGGGGTTCCCCCCCCCCGTCCCTAAAGGGGCATGCGTGGCCCTAAGGCGATTGTAAAGTTTTTTGTTTTTTTTTTATTATGTTATACTTACCTGCTCTGTGCAAGGGTTTTACACAGAGCAGTCCCAATCCCCCTTTTCTAGGGTCCTCCAGCAGTACTCCTGACTCCTCTTCAAGTGCCCCCTCCATGGGGGCACTCTTGCAGGCACGCTCAGAGTCCTGCTGCATCCATTGACAGCAGGACCCAGCCCCCGTCACGGGATTTGATTGACAGCAGCGGGAGCCAATGGCACCTATCAATCTAACCAATGAGGAACCGAGACAGCGGCTGGAGCTCCTGTGCTTGTCGCTGAAACGATCGGGTTCAGGTAAGAGGGTGGCAGCTGCAGCACAGAAGGTTTTTTCACCTTAATGCATAGAATGTGGTTGACCTTCCTGCCTCTTCTCTCCACACACATCTGAAGAACCAAGCCTCTGAGATTTGTTGTTTACAAGTTAAAAACATTTTTTTGTGCTAGAAAGTTACTTAGAACTCCCAACCATTAGACATTATTTTACCAACACCCTAGAGAATAAAATGGCGGTCGTTGCACCGTATTTGCGCAGAAGTCTTACAAGTGCACTTTTTTTGGAAAGAAACACACTTCTGAATATATAAAAAAAAAAAAAAAAAAAAAAAAAAAAAAACCACCCCACACAGTAGTTCAGTAGTTAGCCCATTTTTTTTTTATATTGTGAAAGAATGTTACGCCGAGTAAATTTATACCCAACATTTCACGCTTCAAAATTGCACCCGCTTGAGGAATGGCAACAAACTTTATCCCTTAAAAAAAAAAAAAATTTCTACAGGTTGCACCTTTTGAATCAGAGGTCTAGTATTGCTCTCGCTCTACCGATCGCAGCGATACCTCACATTTGTGGTTTGAACAGCGTTTTCACATGCAGGCACTACGTATGCGTTCGCTTCTGCACGCGAGCTCAGCGCATTTAAAAAAAGTTTTAACTTTTTTTTAGAACAGTGTAAAAATTAAAAAAAGTTACTTTTATTCCTATTACAAGAAATGTAAACATCCCTTGTAATAAAAAAAAAAAAAAAAAAAAACGCATGACAGAATCTCTTAAAGCAGACTTCCACACAAAAATGGAACTTCCGCTTTTCGGAACCCTCCCCCCCTCCGGTGTCACATTTGGCACCTTTCAGGGGGGAGGGGGGTGCAGATACCTGTCTAAGACAGGTATTTGCACCCACTTCCGGCATAGACTCCCATGGGAGTCTATGCCTCTTCCCGTCCCCACCGCGCTGTCTGCTGGGAACACACGGCTCCCAGGAGAGAGCGGGGACCACTTGGGACGCGCAGCGCGACTTGCGCATGTGCAGTAGGGAACCAGGAAGTGAAGCCGCAACGCTTCACTTCCTGATTCCCTCACCTAGGATGGCGGCGGCAGCTGCCGAGAACTGAGCGGGTTCTCGGCATCGCCTGCCGACATCGCTGGACCCTGGGACAGGTAAGTGGCCATTTATTAAAAGTCAGCAGCTGCAGTATTTGTAGCTGCTGGCTTTTAATATTTTTTTTTTGGTGGTGTGGGTGGACCCCCGCTTTAAATATAAAATCTGGGGTCAAAGGGACCTCAGATCTCATTTACACAAAAATGCAATAAAAAAAATTGTCATTTAAATTTTTTATTTTTTTTTAAATGGGCCTTTAAAAGCTATGGGTGGAAGTGATGTTTTGACATTGCTTTCGCCCTGCAATGTTATGGAGACGGGTGGGGGCCATCTTCCCCTCACCCGCTTCCATACCCAGCAAGGGAGGATCCCGTCGCCTCTGTCGAGGGTTCCGGTAAGTGGCGAGGGGGCACTGGAGCACGGCGGGAGGGGGGTCCCTCTACCGCCACTAATAAAGTGATCTTGCGGCGAATCCGCCACAGAGACCACTATTATTGGAAACCAGACCGCCAGCCAAAGAAGAGGATACTCACTGCAGAGATGGACCTGTCAGAGCCCTGCTGTTCTCTATGGGAAGATCGGATGAAAACAGACAGCATGTCCGTTTTCATCTGATCTGCTGGACGGATGGGCGAACGCATCGCCATTCGTCTGTTTTCAGTGGATCTTGGATTGGATGGCAAGCGGGTGTCAACAGACACATATCTGCTGACATCCACCTGCCCATACAAGTCAATGGGTGGCCTGCTCAGGTCCACCTGAAAAATTGAGAGGCGGATCTTTGTGGGCAGATTGTGTGAAAGGGGCCTAGAACAGTGTTTGGCAAAACAGGAGGGAAAGTCATACAACTACAAAAAGAGAACTATCATAATTTCTAGCTTCAAAGTTGCAGCATTGTCAACTTACCAACTTTTCACTGGTAGCATGAAGTTGCCAATTCACATTCAAATTAGGTCTCAAAACGCTTCCTGGTTGTCTACATTTTTTTTATTTTAATCTAAATATTCTGGCTCATCTGCCGATCATTGTGGCTGGTGCCATTAACATTTCACATTTTGGCTCAATCAAAACCAATGCTGCATTTTCCTGACCTTTCAGCTCTGCTGACCTGCATCTCCCCACCCCCCACCCCCCTTTTTGTTTGTCTAGATGGAGGCTCATTTGTGTGAACAGTCCAAAGTGTTACAGGTACAAATGAAATGCTGCCATTTTAAAAGCAATCTCAGCTTTATGGCTACCACATGCAAAAGACAGTTAACCAAGCTATGTATGAAAGTGGTACGTAGCATTTAACACTAGTAAAGTGTAAAGTGGGGGGCATATTTTCTAGATTGTAAACTCTAATGAGCAGGGCCCTCTGATTACTCCTGTATTGAATTGTAACTAATGTCTGCCCTCTTATTGTAAAGCTCTGCGCAAATTGACGCTATATAAATCCTGAATAAATATTTTTTTTTTGGGGGGGGGGGGGGGGGGGGGTAGAAATTGTATTAAAAATTCATCCTGCACAGTTGGACTGAACGTGTCAAAAGTGTACATATTTACTTCACAAAAGCGATATTTCAAGCACTGCATTTTCTCAGTAGGTATACTGCAAACTGCCAGCTCATGAAAACCTAAGCACTCTCAGCAGCGAGGCTTATGAACGACGAAGAGCCTACTACACCAAGCCTTGTCAACACTGTGCTCTCTTGCGTATACATTGATGAACACTTGCATATAAGTGAATCTAGCATTGTTTGAAATATTTTGCTGCAATTTGAGTAAATCTACATGCGTAGGCATTATGTGCATGCGGCTCAAGTCTTGTTGAACTAAAATTGATATCACATGCACATGAAGTATCCACATAGACCCCACTTGCAAGCCCAACTGGTGCTATGTGAACCAAGTGAACCAATCTTGAGCCATTTTGCAAAAAGAATGTGCAAAGACCTTCTCAAAAAGTCTTGCAGCTGTAATTGCAGTGAAAGGTGGTTCTACAAAATATTGACTCAGGGGGGCTGAAAACAAATGCATGCCACACTTTCCAGATTTAGTAAAAAAAAGTTAAACCATTTATCATTTTCCTTCCACTTCACAATTCTATGCCACTTTGTTGGTCTATCACATAAAATCCCAATAAAATACATTTAGGTGTTTAGTTGTAACATGACAAAATGTGGAACATTTGAAGGGGTATTAACACTTTTTCAAGGCACTGTACATACTAAACATTAAGTGGGGCCCTCTGGTGATGTCAAGGGCCTTAGTTGAGACCCATATAGTTAGTAAGCAGACACCAAGTCAGAGCATATATTTTTTGGAAAAAAAAAAAGTTCTAGCCTTGCCATATCGATCCAAAAGATAGATTGGATAGATTTGGACCATTTAACTTTAAAGATCACCGCAAAGCAAAAACTGCTCTAGCTTGATTCCCCCGGAAGCTCCATAAATGTATACATAAACCATTCTAAAGAAAGCCAGTACACACAGCACCTTATAGGACAAGTTCATCTGTCAAGAAAAAAAGTGCATGTATTTTTTTCCTGCAGGAGCCTGGGAAGCATTGCACCTGTGATCAGTGGTGCAATGTCAGGCTTCTGCAGACAAACCATACAGCTTTCTGCCCTTCATATGGGCTGTCTGTTGAAAGCTGCAGGGCCTGTGAATGAACGAGAGCGCTCAGCACAGTCGCAGCTCATTCAAAACTAAAAACCATCAGCCACGGTGGCAGAAGGTAGTTGTGGAATCCTGTATTTCCATAATTTGCAGAGATTTCCTCAGTTCCTGTTTTAGCTATGGGACAGGATGTGAAGCTAAACCTCTCAAATGGGACAAAGATGGAGAGGGGGGGGGGGGGGCGCGGCGTTATAACCCTCCCTTCACTCTAAAAACTGCATCTGATCTATCTTTTCTGGCTATAGCTAGAACAGCCAACTAAAATTGTTAGGGTTATACCTTGCTTATTGCATGAGGAGTCTGCCCACGAACCTAAAAACCAGAGGACTAACCACCATCACCTTTGGTTTTCCTGCACCTGATCTACGATAAGCTGACTTGCCATGCCTTGTTCTGCACTGCCAGTGTGACGTGGTCATCTTGGTAGAGGCAGGGCTTTAACATCCCAATATCAGAGCCTGCAGAAAAAAAACGAGTAGCAAAGCAGTGACATCAAATGGACTAGCAATCAGAGGCAGCAGTGCCCTAATCTCAGCTATGAAGCTGTGGGCACAGAGTGCCTAGGTGCACACTGCTGTTTTTCATGCAGAATTGCAGCAACAAAACTGAAAAGTGTGGCGTGCATTTGTATTCAGCCCCTTTATTCTGATATCCCTAACTAAACTCTAGTGGAATCAATTGTCTTCAGAAGTCACCTAATTAGTAAATAGAGTCCACCTGTGTGTAATTTAATCTCAGTATAGACAGAGCTGTTCTGTGAAGCCCTCATGTTTGTCAGAGAACCTTAGTGAACAAACAGCATTGTGAAGACCAAGGAACAAGACAGACAGGTCAGGCATAAAGTTTGAGAAGTTTAAAGCAGTGTTAGGTTATAAAATATCCCAAGCTTTGTACATCTCACAGAGATGGTTTAATCCATCATCTGAAAATGGAGAGAGTATGGCCTACCAAAACATGACCGTCCACCTAAACTGTCAGGCCAGGCAAGGGGAGCATTAATCAGAGAAGCAACCAAGAGGCCATTGATAACTCTGGAGGAGCTGCAGAGATCCTTAGCTGAGGTGGGAGAATCTGTCCAAATACACTCCACAAGTCTGATCTTTATGGAAAAGGCCAAGAAGAAAGAAGAAAGCCATTGTTGAAAGAAAGCCATAAAAAGTCAGTTTGCAGTTAGAAGCCATGTGGGGGACACAGCAAACATGTGGAAGAAGGTGCTCTGGTCAGATGAGACCAAAATTTTAATTTTTGGCCTAAAAGCAAAACGCTATGTAGTGGAAAACCAACACTGCACATCACCCTGAACACATCATCCCCACTGTGAAACATGGTGGTGGCAGCACCATGTTGGGGATGCTTTTCTTCAGCAGGGACAGGGAAGCTGGATGGAGCCAAATACAGGGCAATCTTAGAAGAAAACCTGTTAGTCTGCAAAAGACTTGACTGGGGTGGAGGTTCATCTTCTAGCAGGACAAAGACTCTAAACATACAGCCAGAGCTACAATAGAATGTTTTAGATCAAAGCATATTCATGTGTTAGAATGGCCCAGTCAAAGTCCAGACCTAAATCCAATTGAGAATCTGTGGCAAGACTTGCAATTTGCTGTTCAGACACTCCAATCTGACAGAGCTTGAGCCATTTTGCAGAGAAGAATTGGCAAAAATTTCACTCTAGAATGTACAAAGCTGGTAGAGACACCCCCAAAAAGACCTACAGCTGTAATTGCAGTGAAAGGTGGTTCTACAAAGTATTGACTGGGGGGGGGCTGAATACAAATGCACGCCACACTTTTCACAGATTTGTAAAAAATTTAGAAAACCATTTACTGTTTTCCTTTTTCACAATTATGTGCCACTTTGTGTTGGTCTAACACATAAAATACATTTAATGTTGTAACATGACAAAATTCCAAGAGGTATGAATACCTTTTCAAGGCACTGTATATGCACATAGCATCTTGCTATGGGGCAAGCATGCATACCACCAAGCTTCTAAGACAGAACAAGGCTCACCCCTGCCCCCCACTCCCTTACTAGCTGCAACAGAGCTCAGAGTCCAAGCTAATGATTCAGAGCAGCTGCTCTTGTGCACATTGCTGGATCGAGATCTGGCTCAGGTAATATTGGGGGATGGCTCCCGCTGCTATCAATCTATCCAATGAGGAGAGCGACAGTGGCTGGAGCTGCTGCACTTGTGCACATGGCTGGATCGGACTCAGGTAAAGGGGGGCTGCAGCACAGAAGGTTTTCACCTTCATGCATTAAGGTGAAAAAACTTGAGGCTTTACAACCACTTTAACCACGGACCGCTCGCCGTCATACGTCAGCTGTTTGAAGAGGGACAAAGTTATGGCAGCAGCTAGCTACCATAACCCCAGTATCCTCTCCAGCAGGCGGTCCACTTTCAGATAAAAGTGGTCTCTGCTGCGTATTCGCCACGAGATCACTTTTATCTGCGGCGGGAGAGGGCCCCCCCTCATGCAGTTTTTTTATTGCATTTTAGTGTAAATATGAGATCTGAGGTCTTTTTGACCCCAGATCTCATATTGAAGGAGGTCCCGTCATGCTTTTTTTTATTACAAGGGATGTTTACACTTCTTGTAATAGGAATAAAAGTGACAATTTTTTTTTTTTTTTTTAAAGAACAGAGTAAAATAAAAAAAGGTAAAAAAAAAAAAATAACTATTAAACGCGCCCCATCCCGCCAAGCTTGCAGAAACAAAAGCATATGTGAGTAGCGCCCGCATAAGAAAACTGTTCAAACCACATGTGAGGCATCGCCGCAATCATAGTGAGCAATAATTCTAGCCCTAGATCTCCTCTAACTCAAAACATGCAGCCTGTAGAATTTTTTTTTTTTTTATTAAACATCGCATATGGAGATTAAGGGTACGTTTTTCACCATTCCACAGGCGGGCACAACTTTGAAGCGTGACATGCTGGGTATCATACTCAGCTTAACATCTTTCACAGAAAAAAAACCCCCCAAAAAACTAAACTTTACCGTTTTCTTATTTATCAATTCAAAAAAGTGCACTTGTAAGACCGCTGCGCAAGTACGGTGTGACAAAATCTATTACAACCATTTTACTCTTTAGTGTGTTAGAAATATATAATGTTTGGGGTTTCAAATAATTTCCTAGCAAAAAAAAAAAAAAAAAATAGGATTTTAACTTGTAAACAAGTTTGAAAAATAGGCCTGGTCTTAAAGTGGTTAAGCCTAGTACACATGGGCCAAATGTTGTGCAGTCGGTTGAATAAAAACCAGCCAACATTCAGCCTGTGTGTGGCAGCCGCAGAAGCTGGCTTTTGTCCAGCAGCCGACCGCCTCCCGATCAGCACCCAAAGCCAATGGCTGAGAAAGCTGACCGGAGTGTTCTGGCAGGGGCCAGAACACAATAGAACAGCAAGGGAGGTTGCTCGTACAGAGCCTCCGACTGGAGCAGTCAGTTTCTCTGTCCAACACAAAACGAGAGAAGAACATTTTGGTTGTAGGTGCGTTTTTTCTGAAAACCACCCACAATCAAAACATTCTGCTCTTCGCAGACAACCGAGGCTGATTTTCCTGCAGCTGAGTCTTTAAAAAAGGTGCAGGGAATGGGCTGCTGTGCTCAAACAATCTTCAACAAACACATAGGTGTGAATATAGTGTAACTGGCTGGATCAAGAGATGAAACTAGAAGCCTGAAAAAAAAATTCAGCCATCACGTTTAATTGGTAAGCTGCAATATAATCAAGGTTTGCTTTCCGGTTTACCACTTTAAGGTCATATGAACATAAGGCAGGAGTCAGGGTCATCAAATCCAGGGCCAATGAGCAGGGCTTGAGCCTGCAGGTGTGCCATCATAAGAAGCAGCTTCCCATGGTTGCACACTAAGGAAACCGGAGTGCCAGAGAAGGATCAGGGCCACTACACAGAGCAGATGAGTACATAAAAAATAAAATAAAAAAACAGCTTTACAATCACTTTAATATCTGTCTGGCGCTCAGCTTTACCAAATGCTGCTACTGCAGAAAGGAGGGGACCAATCAAGGTCACCAGTTCTTTGGCTTAAGGTTGAATTATACTAGGAAGAACTAGTTTGCCTGAGCAACTTTTTACTACTAGCATGATTAGTTGGTTTGTTGTAGGTTTAAACACAAACCCACACGTCCAGCATCCACAAACCAGAGGACAAAAAGTGCAGACTAGTGTTTAAACAAAAAACAAACTCAATCATACTAGCAGTAAATATGTTTAATAACCAGATGAAGACAAATGCATTTAAACAGCCAAAGATCACTTTCCACTTACATCTGGGCTTCCTAAAATAAAAAAGGTAGTTTAGCACCAAGCGTTTTAGCTCCAATAACCCATCCCAAATCACTATTGTTGGTTTTTGGGCAGTTTGCCGTGGCTCAGTGTACTTGCACTGAGTGTTAAGTCTTTATTTCACAAGTAGTCTTTTTGCCACATGTTTAATGTGGTTTTATGTTGAAGGCAAAATACATACACAGGTAGGTTGTTCTTTTAGTGGAATTGCCCGTTTAGCCTTAAAGAGGAAGTAAACCCTAATGGTTTTACTTTTGTTCCCTGCAAAGTAAAAGCACAATGGGCTAGTATGCATCGCATACTAACCCATTATGTGACACTTACCTGCCTGTGCTGTCCCCACTGGAGGCCACATTCCTCTTCACCCCTCTTCCTTCCATTCTATGCATTCAGGTAAAAAGCCTTGTGTGTAGCAGCCTCCCAGCACCCCCTAATACCTACTGGACCCCCCTCTGTCCAGCGATGTCCAAGAGTCTCTTGGCCATCCCTGACTTCCCCTCCTGATTGAGGGAGACACAGCAGTGGAGCCATAGGCTCCCGCAGCTATCAAAGCTGGTTAGCCAATTGGGAGAAAGGAGACAGGGCCAAATGGCAGCTCCATGTTTGAATGGACACAGAGCTGCTCGGCTCTGGAGGGGGGGGGGGGGGGGCTGAACTTCCAGCAGATTGGGCCACAGCCCATCTCCAGAAGTAGGGAGGGGGGAGCAAGTGGAACTCTGCTTTAATTTGATGTTTTACCAAATATTTTACTGCCTTGCAGTAAGCAGTTACCACTTAAAGCACAAGATCAGCAGATAGCATAATGAAAAAATGTACTCTGCCAAACAAACCTAAATACTGCATTTCTAAAACTGCTCTACCTACCAATCATTAACAAGCAACAGAAGGCAACTTATATGGCTTTCAAAAAGGTTAGCGCAGGAAAATGCAGCAATATCCAACACACATTTGACCCATCAGATTTAGGCCTCATCTATCAAAGCTTCAGTATCAAAACTGTATAGCTACAGCCATTAAGTTGACCTGGAAACCATTTGAAAATAAATGTAGATTGTAAAATGACCAACAGATATTTACACACCCAGATATGAAGCCTGGCATGTTCAGAAACTTGAACGCACAGAGGACCAAAGGCTCAAGTCTGGTTAGCACAGATAAATGGCACATGTGAAGATAAGATCCTTTTAGGAGCACGATTACTGAATTTCAGAATAAGTTCAGACTAAACATGAATCCGATTGTGTGGATGCAAAAGTGTGCTTACTAATGATGAGTTTCTCCCACACCAATTTGCAGAGTGTTAACATGAAGCATATATGGGGGAAGGAGGGATGTGATCACACCATCTGTCAGTACACAGGATTTTGCACACCTTCACTGATCAGCAGGAAGAAAAGGAAACTGCAGAAAAGATTAAGCCAGGCAAGGACCGTTCTAAAAATAGACTTATCAAATCTACAAGACGGATGGTGCCGTCTTCTATAAAGGGAAATAAATCTAGAACATTTACAAAGGAAACTAGAACCTCTTGAAGGTCACGTGCAAACTAATTTCGTTAATGATCTTATAGCATGATCAAATTATTGATTTGTCATTACATTTAGACCTACAAGTTAAGCATATTTGAGATTTTTTATAAGGGCTTAGAAAAGACTAGCCAATTATTTGATAGCAGCTATAGTAAACAGATGTGCTGCTCTACAAATGACCTTGGTGTGGCACTAAGGTGGTGCTAAAGACAAATAGGATCAGGACAAGTGAAATTTGAGAACCAGATTTAGAATACTGAAAAAGTTGCCCTGAATCCTCCTCTGAATATAGTTTAAACCTAGGCCTTAAGGATCATGCACACATGTACAAGATGATACTGCAGTTGATGCTTATTGTGTTATTACGGATCTGAATGCAACTGTGATATGCTACTGGCCAATGCACAAAGCTTTGTAATCTGGTGATAGAGATCTGCATCCAGTCACGGCTATGGACTGTATGCAACGTTGTACGCATGAAAGCGTTTGTACTAATGTTTACAGGCGTACAGTGAACATAACCCCCCCACAAGCCATGAATACCAATGACGCTAGGCGGCAGGAGACACCAGCGTCCTGATCTGCACATAAAAGTTCAGACATGCTCCCAAGACAAGATTCTACGTAGATCTTGCTGCCAACAATACCCCATGAAAAGTCATACATGATGTGCATGAGCCCTTCACCACCACATCAGTCAACTACTGAGGTCATATCGACATGGGGCATCTCTAGCAGCCATTAAGGAATACAATTAAGGACCATCTTGAAACAATCATTGCAGCAGCCACACTTGTTTTAAAGCAGGATAAAGATTACTTTATTAAATAATATTTAAGAAGCAGCAACTCGATAGCTAAAATGGTAATGGATTTAACCCAGAAATCTGAAGTCTAAAAAGATTAAGGGCCGATTCACACCAAAATGTGGTGCAGGTAAGGGGTGTTCTGCGCGCTTTTCCCACACCACAGGGGAATGCGTTGCCCTTGCAAGAGTGAGGGTGAATGGCACCCCAAATTCACCTTGCAAACGCAGCACATTTGCAGGCACCAAACCGCATGGTATTAGTACCATGCAGTTTGGCGCAGTGCATTCTGAAAAAAGTATTGCTTTCGTTCCTGCATTGCAGTGTGTTTTGCAGTCCATTCAAAAGAATGGGCTGCAAAACCAGAATGCACGGGAACATGCATGTTCCGGTGTGAATGGGCCCTCAGTATCAAGCCACAAAGTACAGAAAGAATTTGTGCCTAGTCACATTTTTAACAGGACTCCAATGTACAAAAGATTACAAGGAGTTCCACAGATGTAAGCTTATCTGATCATTCTGGCCAATTGCCATATTAAAAAAAGAAAAAAAAGTGATTGGTAATATCTGCATTGGCAGCATAATTGCAGCACCTTAAAACAAACTACCACACGTTAAAGCAACGTGCAGGAATCTACCACAACGCAGCAAAACAGTCTAAGCCCACGTTCAGATTGGGCCGATTTGACATGTTGAATCGCATGCCAAATCAGCAGCTATTGCTGGCAATGGCACTGTCCGAATAGTTGCAGCGCCGCACCGATTCCCAAAACGAATTCCTGTACTACTCTTGCCAACTTCAGGGGGTGATTTGTTTAGACATTTGTGCATGAACCTGCACAGATGTCTGTTGAATCGCCCCTGAAGTCGGACTGTATGGCCACAGTTTGAAAACATGCAAGTTTAGCTGAACTGGCACAATTTCTAACCCACAGTCAGTGTAAACCTAGGCTTAATGGGCCATCTATGTAAACCTAAAGACTGGGTAACAGATTACAGTTAAAACTGTATTAAACCCACTTTAAAAACTTGCTAACAGAGACCCTATTAGCTACACATGTACGCAGCTCAGGGTGTCAACAGCACCCGCTGTCTGCCATGGTGATGCAATTACCATGTGTGCAGGGGTGACATTGTAGCCTGGCCATTCAGGTGGTGGAACAGCCGGAACCTGGAAGGAAGACCAAGGTGATGGAAGTGCCTGGGACTAGCAGGATCTGTGACAGCACAGCACTGAAGTGCTCATTATGACAGTCAAGTCTTGTGTGCCAAAATGCAGTGCAGACTAGCCATTATGGCATTGCCTGTCTAGGGGCGCAACCCCCCCAAAAAAACCCCACACCCCCCACTTTAAGTGAGTCTCACACAGATCGACAGATCAGGTCCATCTGTCAGTTTTTAAGGTGGACGCAATCCAATAAGCCACTGCTCTATAGAGTGAACGTGTTCGCTGGCATCCAATCCTGTCCGCTAAAAACAGTCAGATGGAGATCCATTGGGTGACAGTGGGATGGAAACAGACAGGCGGTCCTTTTCCATCTGACAGCCCCATAGAAAACAGCAATGCTGTGTCCGTTCATCAGCGGAGCAGAGATGGACCTGTCATCCACCCGCTCGGTGGGGGTCAGCAGAGAGATCCACTGGCGGCCTCTGGCAGTGTGAAAGGGACCTTATACTGCTTTAAGGAAATAGGGTCACTATGGGTAATGCTGGCCATACACTAGTGAGATCAGTTAGTTTTTGACCAGTGATGACAAAATTTGAAGCAGGATGGAGTTTCTCTTGAATGAATGAATCTTAGTGTGGCTTTGATTTGAGAAATGACATGCATCCCAAAAGAGCAAACAAAACATTGCCGTTTTCGAATGATGTTCACCCAGTCATTGAATGCACAAAGAATTTTCATACAAGCATTTATAGGAATGTCCATTCAGAAATCTAGTGCACAGCCAGCTTAGGGCCCCTTTCACACTTATACAACTTCAAAGTCGCGCGATTTTGCAGCCATTTGGGAGCAGTACTACTTTGCCATTAACCATTCTCAGCTTGTGCTTACAAAGTAGTGCTGAAATAGTGTCTATTATTCAGGTACGATTTGCATGCTACTTGAGGGTTTAACATTGAGGTCTATGGAGTACAAGTCGTATGGAAGTTGGACCGAAGTAGTGCAGGGACTACTTTGAAGTCGGCACGACTTAGTCGTGCCAATATGAATGGTAGTCATTGAAAATTATGGAGAATGACTTGTCATATGATTTTGCAGTACAAAATCGTGGGACAAGTCGTATAAGTGTGAAAGGGGCCTAAAGGTGGAGTACTGCTAGGCCCCGCTATCCAGCATTACCATCATATCTATGGGCAGCACTGAGGTCCATGGTTTGAATCCTGGCCAGCGTCTACATGGCGTGCATGATCTCCCTGGGCTTGCATGGTTTCCTCCAGACAAGGATATACTGGAAGGTTAATTGGCTCCCATCTAAAATTGAGCCCAGTGTGTAACAGGGACCTTAGATTGTCAGCTCCTTGAGGGCAAGAACTGAGGTGAATGAACGGTGTGCCACCCTGTGAATTGTTAGGACTCGATAAATGCCTGTTATCAGCAAGCTTCTACTTCATTTTAGGAATTGTTTTCCAACGGAAATTCAGCTCCTTATACAAAAAAACCTTGAAAGCTTTCATAAACTGTTCAACAGGCACGTGATTATCACGTCATTGCAAAACAAGTCTATTTCTTCATCTGCAGCGACAACAGCACAATGGATTTTTACAGCTGGGTGGAAAAAGCCATTTATTTCCTTGTCCCCACTACACTGACAACCAGTAAGAAAGTCACAAGACTGAACACAGGCTGAGCGGACAGCTCACTAGTCCTGAACAACCCCTCCCCCCCCACCCCTCGATCTTCTTCCCTCTGCAGTCATGTGACAAGCTGCTGGAATCACCCCAGTGACGTCACACACACACTGGGCTCCCCTTCTGGGAAGAGACACACACCCCAATCAAACAGGCGTACCACTGATTTGTGCATAAAAAAATAATAAAATTAAAAAAAAAAAAAAAAGCCAAAAATCCCGAATAGGCTCAGGCTGTGGAAGCAGATACAACTGAAGTGTGACACAGAAGGAGGAGACTAGTACAGGCAGCCAGTGAACCGAAGAGAGGAAAGATGGCAGGATGGAGCCGGGTCACATGACAAGAAGGAAGAAGAAGAGCAGGCTGTACTGGGAATGAGATCTACAGAAGGAGATCACATATAGATACACATTCACACTGTAACCCCTTCATGTACTAAGCAACCCAGTCACTGCATGGTGTACTGGGAGAAATGACATGGGAAGAAAAAAAACTCGTCCTTTGTCAGGTTGACGGCCTGAAGAAAAGATACTGCAGGCTGTCCATTACTGACAACACCTCGCCCCTTCCATCGTACAGCCGAGTACAGGAAACAACACCGTGCCGCCACTGCATTGTGTCATCCGGAACATACAGAGGGATCTATACTGGAACATACAGACTGCTGGCAACATAGAAATCTTATAGACACTACAACCCCCATTCAAAATCATACACACAGTGATGACAGCACACATCAGCCATAAAGCAAGCAGATATTGTCACCTATAACCCCCCC
The DNA here is from genome assembly GCF_042186555.1 of Aquarana catesbeiana. Classification (NCBI taxonomy): domain Eukaryota; kingdom Metazoa; phylum Chordata; class Amphibia; order Anura; family Ranidae; genus Aquarana; species Aquarana catesbeiana. The sequence goes on along the minus strand of NC_133329.1, from coordinate 108,241,572 downwards.
CCTCAAAAAAAAAAAAAAAAAAAAAAAATAGTCACCCCCTCCTAAAAAAAGTACCCCATTTATAATAAAGGCACCCTCTTCTATAATGGAAGCTCCCTATAATGACCACCCTGTCGCCCAATATAATGAAGTCTTCCCTATTTCCTACAATAAACCCCTTTCCTGATAATCTTCCCCATTAACCATCCTGCCTAACCCAAATTATGTTGGAGATTCCCTATACTGAAGCCCCCCCTCCTATAATAATCTACCATGAAGACCCCCCCTTCCTCCCCAATAATGGAGGTTCCCCATAATGAAGACCCCCCTTCCTCCCCAATAATGGAGGTTCCCCATAATGAAGACCCCCCTTCCTCCCCAATAATGGAGGTTCCCCATAATGAAGACCCCCCTTCCTCCCCAATAATACCCCCCCTCTAATAAAGCCCCAGCTCTAGTTAATAAAACCCCCCCTTTCTCCCCCAACAGTAGAGGACCCGTGCCTATAATAAAGTCCCCCCCCCCCCAAACAAAAAAATAAAGTTGGGGCTCCCCATAATTCATATTGAAGCCCCTTACGGTAATAAACACACAATATTGGGCTCCCTATAATTAAGCACCCCCAATATTAAAGGCCCTCTGCCTGTACTAAACGCCCCTTCACCTATAATACCCCCACTAATGAAGGCCCCCCCTCCAATAATAAATCCCCCCTGGAGACTCCTTACAATGCGCCCCCCCCCCCCCCCATCTATAATAAAGGCCCCTTGCCTATACCCCCCCCCCCCCATTCTATAATGGAGGCGCCCTCCTATAATACCCCCCCCCCCCCATGGGAGGAGGTCGGGCCGTAAAGCACACATCTCTCTCTCGGTCTCACCGCTGAACACCATGGCTGACGAGGCGCCCATGACGGCGAAGAAGGCGGAGTACTCCGGAGCGGTGGATGTGGTGGACATGGTGCCGCCTTGGTCCGGGTTGTGTCCGCTGACTGAAGGTGGACGAATAAACCTCCGGTGTGTGTGGGGGGGTGAAGCGAAGACAGAGAGGCCGGGGGGAGGGAGCTGTGTCGGCGGATTCTATGGGAGGAGGAAGGAGGAAGGGAACGGACTGTTGCTGACACTCGGTGCGCCTCTCACACTGGAAGAGGTGAAGCGCCGCTCTCTGCTCTAAATACTTCACCGCAGCACAAAATGGCGGCCGGCCGGGGCGGTCACGTGACGCGGCGCTTCCCTGCTCCTGCTGGCCACGCCCACCGGCGGACCGAGGTGTTCTGTAGGCGGGTGGAGGGATGTTGGTGGTGGGATGTGAGGGGTTAATGAGGTCCGTGGAGTTTTATTTCCCGGGTCAGGACTCGGTTAGCGGGCACGGGGTGCCCTGAGGGCCCGGTAGGGTGAGGTGCAAGGTGCGTCAGGCAGGTTCATAAAGGGGAAGGGGGGATGGGCGCTCAGCACTGGATCTGATGACTTTTCAGTCACTGATAACAATAAGAGGTCAGCCTGCAGGTACAGAGGACACATAGGGGGCTAATACGAGGGAAATACAATACAAGTCAATAAAAATACACTCCCTGACAATCTGAGGGGTTTAGGGCCCAGTCAGAGGCCTCATCCAGTGCACACCTTACCACAACACACACTAAACCATCTTATGTACATTAGCACCGTTCACAGTTGAAATCTTGTCCTTTCTGTAGATGTAGACCATTTATGTACCTCATGAAGTCTGACTGGAAATCTCCTAGGCCGTTGCTAAGAGAGACCTAGCAATTCCCGCTCACCTCCGCCATCACAGGAGTGAGCTCTTCCTCTGATTCACACCCCTCACATCCCTCACATGCTCTCCCTCCACCCCTGATGCAGGAGCTCTGAGCTCACTCCTGGGATGGTGAAGGTGAACAGTAAATCTAGGCCTCACCTAGCAACGTCCTTAGCAACATCCTGGGAGTTCTCCAGTCAGGCTTCATAAGATGTGTAAATGGCCTATGCATAAAACAGGGGCATCATTCAACTTTAGTCATAGCTGCACAGTTTGTTTTTATGTGCAGACGCCCCTTACCTACATAGGCAGTTTTTTTTTTTTAGTAAAGGTGAGCTAACCCTTTTCACCACTTCCCGCCTACTTCCTAGCCGAATGACGGCTACAGCGTGGGCTTACTTTGCCGGAAGGGCTTACATGGATTTCCTCCTGTGAACGCTCTTCCCGTTCTTCGGACTCAGCTGATCACAGATCTGGGTAAAGGGCCAATCACAGCAGCCTTTCACCACGTGATCAGCTGTGTCCAATGACAGCTGATCACGGATGTCAACACAAGCTGATTGGCTTGAGAAAGGAAAAAGAGAGCCGATAATCGTCTTGTGTTAAAGAGACATCGACACTGGTAATCAGGGCATGGATTATTAGTGTCCTGATTATCAGTGCTGTTCCAACAGTGCCCACCAGTGCTGCCAATCAGTGCCCACCGGTGCTGCCAATCAGTACCCACCAGTGCTGCCAATCAGTGCCCACCGGTGCTGCCAATCAGTGCCCACCGGTGCTGCCAATCAGTGCCCGCCAGTGCTGCAAATCAGTACCCACCAGTGCTGCTAATCAGTACCCATCAGTTCTGCCCATCAGTGCCTCCTCGTCAAGTCAAGCTTTATTGTCATTCTACTAGACGTGTGGACATACGGTACAATGAAATGCCGTATTTGGCAGGACCACTGCGCTACATACTAATTAAACATAATTATAAATATACAAAAATAGAACACAGAGAAGAACTTAAAATAAAAAATGATAAAGCTGTACACATCTGGGAACTATGTAACTACATATTTCTAAGAGTCTTTGAAGCAGCAAGTGTTTGTGAAAGTGTCTAGTGCATATTTAAGAGTAAAAAGGAGAGGAAGTGGGATGTTCCTTGTCACATTATTTATGTTGTAAAAGAGGTGTCAGTGTCACCTATCAGTGCAGCCTCATCAGTGCCCATTAGTGTAGCCCCATCAGTGCCACCTCATCAGTGTCGATCAGTGCTGCCTCATCGTGGATCAGTGCAGCTTATCAGTGCCGCCTCATTAGTGCAACCTCTTCAGTGCCCATCAGTGCAGCCTCTTCAGTGCATATCAGTGAAAGATTATTAATTATCTGTTTGCAAAAACAAGCTCTGAAAAATGTTGCGTTTTTTTTTGCAAAATTTTCAGTCTTTTTCTGTTTATTTAGCAAAAAATAAAAAACCCAGCGGTGATTAAATACCACAAAAGAAAGCTCTATTTGTGTGCAAAAAATTATAAAAATTTCATTTGGGTACAGTGTAGCATGACCGCACAATTGTCATTCGAAGAGTGACAGCTGAAAATTGGCCTGGGCAGGAAGGGGGTGAAAGTGCCCAGTAGGCAACTGGTTAAAGTAGGAGGGGTAAAAATGTACCGCCACTGAAAACAACCAATTCAAGTTAATGGGGCCATGCTGCAAGTACCCTGGAGGTAAAGCTTTATTTAGTTTTTGAGCCTGAAGTGCAACAATACACCGGTAATAAACCAAAAAACTGCATGTAAACACACACAAAAAAGTGCACTTAGGCCCCGTTCACATCTGGCAATTTGGGATTGCGGGCAGAATCATTGTGATTCTGCCTGCGATTCCAAATTGCACTGAAATAAATCATACAGCAGTCGCAGCAAACTGAATCACGTGAAGCTTGTCGCCCAAAAAAGCTCCTACTTCTGCCCGTGATCCCAAATGTGAACAGGCCCTTAGGGTGTGTCCACTACTCCCTTCACGAAGAGGAAGGACCCTTCTCTGAGCCCCCCTCCCCCAGGATGTAAGTCTCCAGACAGGGGCGAGGCACACTTAAGCCTCGTACACACGATCAGATTCTCCGCAAACAAAAACTCTGACTTTTGTCCAAAGGGCGTTGGCTAGGAACTTGTCTTGCATACAAACGGCAAGGAATTGTCGGCGAACAAACACGAACGTAGTGACATACTACATGTTTTTCCAGCTCTTTAGCGCCACCCTTTGGGCTCCTTCTGCTAATTTAGTGTTAGTAGAAGTTTGGTGAGTGTTGATTCGCGCTTTTCATTTCGCGCTTTTCAGTTCACGCTTTTCAGTTCGTTTCTGAACGGCTGTTCATCAACCAGACATGTTGCGGAATCGGAGGAGATAACTTGTTATTTATTATTGGCCTTGGAGTTATTGCTTTGACCCAAGTCCAGTCCAGGAACAGGAGGAGGAGGATTTCTTGGACCAAAAATGGGTTGCTTTAATCTTGACCAATTATGTCATATACCTTTGCTGCGGGAGCTCCAGGAGAATAATCCTGATAATTTTAGGAATTATCTCCGGATGACGGACCCCTGCTTTCACCAACTCTTGGCATTGTTGACCCCCTATATTAAGAAGCAGGACACATGCATGAGATTTTTATTTTATTTTTTGGTTAAATAATGATTTGATTTGGTATATTTTCTATATTTTTGGATGCATAGAATGCACTTTTTGGTTAAGTTCTATTGGCAGATAGCATGTCTAATTTTATTTATTTATTTATTTTTAATGCACAATAAAAAAGATTGGAGAATAATACCTGGCTATGTGTTTTACTTCAAATGACAGTTTGGGAGTAGGCAGTTGCATTTACAAATACAATGTAAAATTGACAAGGGACACCAACATAGTTGTATCTTTGATCTTAAAAACTGCGGGATAATGGTGTTGTGGTAACTTGCACCAAAAAAAAAAAAAATAAAAAAAACAAGCATAATAATATTATTCTTGATATCACTAGAAAAAAAAAGCCTTTGAAAATTACGGTAGTTTGCCAGAACTCCATCAGTATCACCAGCAAAGCAGCTTCATTATTATCCCATTAAAGAAGAAGAGAATTGTGCGCTGCATTTCGAGATTTCATAATTTGCCACGTCACGAATGTTGATTCTTCATTACGAATGCTAGTTTACAAGACCGACCGCTTCCGGCTCGTCCTTGCTTCCGAGCATGTGTGTTTGTACTACAGACTTGTGTACACACGCTTGGAAAATCCAACAACAATTTTAAAGCCTGCCATCCAACATTTGTCCGCGGAAAATCCGACAACAATTGTCCGATGGAGCGTACAAATGGTTTTTCCTCCAACAGCCTGTCATCCACATTTCCTGTCTGAAAATCCGATCCTGTGTACGAGGCTTTAGGCCCACCTAGCCAAAAGGCCCAGCGGCTCCTTATGATCAACCAAAGCCAACCAACAAGTATTAGGTGGGGGCTCTCCCAAATAGAGACCCCCCCCCCCCTTCAAGACAGGGGTAGGAAGAAACCTAAGGGCCTCACATCCTCCCCTAAATTTCAAGGTAGGCCCAAAGACCCACACCCTACAATCCACGTGAAAAAAACACACATATACGTGCAATGTGACATACTGTATACGTGGGAAAAAAATTAATAAAAGAAAATTTTAAAAGGTACCATTGGAGGTACAATGGCTTAGCCTTACGGCCTCGTAACAAAAATTGGTGCAGCATTTTGAGGGTTAAAACAGGCAGTGAGGAAGCGCATGCTAGCTGCATGTGTGAGGAGCCTTAAAGGCAAAACCAAAGGACCTCCGTGTCCCCGTTGGGGAGATCTCTCTTCACCTCCGGTCCTATAGCCACAACAGGAAGTAAGAGAAAATCCCTCCAAAGTAAAGGAAATCCCTGGTTGTCACCAGAACTAGTGTCCCTGTTGGAAGATTTCCCCTCTGTTCCTGTTCTGGTGACAACCCAAAATTTGGGATTTTTTTCTTATAACATAACGGTAAACTGGAAAAAATAGCGTGAATCTCCCTAATGGGGGCACAGACAGCAATAAAAACCTGACAGGTGTTCTAGTCCCTCCCCACTCTATCCAAAACGAGTTATACTTTAAATATTATGTAAACCCAAAAACAAAAATGATGGCAGCATTCTATTTCTTTTTTTTACACTTTTTTTTCTTTTCTTTTAACCTGGTGGTCATGCCATTAGCACACTTCCTGTCCTAGGGCGACAACTGTACTGATTCCTGCCATTGGCACACTTCCTGTCCTAGGGTGACAACTGTACTGAGTCCTGCCATTGGCACACTTCCTGTCCTAGGGTGAAAACTGTACTGAGTCCTTCCATTGGCACACTTCCTGTCTTAATATACCTCCCTATACTACCCAGACCTACCACTATACCACCCTATACTATCCAGACCTACCACTATACCTCCCTATACTATCCAGACCCACCACTATACCGCCCTATACTATCCAAACCTGACACTATAGTGCCCTATACTATCCAAAGCTGACACTATAGTGCCCTATACTATCCAAATCTGACACTATAGTGCCCTATACTATCCAAACCTACCTCTGTACTGCCCTATACTATCCAAACCTTCCACTGCACTGCCCTATACTGTCCAAACCTTCCACTGCACTGCCCTATACTATCCAAACCTACCTTTGTGCTGCCCCATACTATCCAAACCTTCCACTATACTGCCCTATACTATCCAAACCTACCTCTGTACTGCCCTATACTATCCAAACCTACCTCTGTACTGCATTATCTTGCCACTATACTGGCCTATACTACCCTAGCCTGCCACTATACCACCCTATACTACCCAAACCTGACACTATACATTACTACACCACCTACCTACTACTACCACCTATTCTGTACCCTCCTGACCTCCCCTCTACTTTGTCCTCCAACCCCCCTGTACTGTGCCTTCCTGTCCCCCCCCCCATACTGTGTACAGTCATACATAAATACAGACCGCTAAATGGCTGGGAGAAGCATTTATGAGAGAGGGGCAGTGTGTACAGGGAGGGGGATAGTTTCAAAAAGGAGCAGTGTGTACAGGGAAAAAGAGTCAGTGTTTACGGGGGGTCTATGTATATGGGGGGGGGGGCAGTGTGTAGAGAGGGTGGGACAGTGTGTATAGGGGGTGAATTTAATTTGGGTTAATTCCCTAGTTTTCTGTATTTCTTGTTTCTAATCAGACTAAAAGGCCACGCCCAAAATGTAGCATTATTCAGCCACACCTACTCCTTGCCACCGTGGGCATAGCGCACCGCAGGTCACCTTCTCCCTGGCAGGGGCCCTAGTGCATTACTTTGCCCAGGAACCCAAGATGGCCCTGCTGTTCGCCCAGTTCGGCGGGTGTTTGCCCTGCAATGCACTGCGAACTGCACAGTGCATTCTGAGCCCTGATTGGGCAAAGCTTTGCCCAATCAGGGCGAAGTGAATAGCTGGTTGTTAAGGAGCAGGCCAGGAAGCCGACTGGGGCGTCCAGGGCTGCTGTTAGAAATGATGGGGCCCCATTTAGCCTACCTGACAGGGCCCCATCATGACAGTTTACTATGCTTCAGTGATGAATGGACACAGGAGTGATTGATACTGATGGCTCACTGTGTTCATTTAGGAAAGGAAGGGGCTTGTATATTAAATTTTTACCGGCCCCTTCCCCCCGCTCTTTATCCTGTAACAACCCCCTGTGTGCTTGCAGCAACTGCCAGCGGGGGAGGAGAGGAGGGAAGCCGTTAGCACTGCGGGGAAAAGGCGCACACAGGGGGGCCAGGACAGCAGATGGAAGGGGCGCATATGCTAGAACGGGCATCACTAAATGGCTACTGCTCTTTCCGGACTGCCGTGCGACCACCGGACCATTTAGCTGCTGCTTTTGTCCCCAGCCTCTGCCGCTGTCAATAGCAGAGTAGAGCAGGGCGGATGGCGGGAGGTGGGACAATTCTCAACTGGGGGCGGGACCAGCACTGCATCGAGAGAGGCAGCTTCCTGAATTAACCTTTCACGTTAACCAGGAGGTGATTGGCTACTAGGAGGTGGTCCTGGCAGCCAATCACCAGCTTGCTAATATGAAAAGCGCCCCATTCAGTGCTGCTGTGCCTCTGCCTTCAGTTCAGGATTGCTCTGCCTCCTGCCCTCCGCTCTGTGAAAGGTAGGAGAGTCAAGGGAGGAAAGTACATGGCTGTGAAGGATGGGGGGGGGTCATGTACAGGGGGCAGTGCTGTGTGTGGGGAGGTCATGTAAAGGGGGCAGTGCTGTGGGGGTATATGTGAAGGGGGCAGTACTGTGGGGGTATATATGAAGGGGGCAGCGCTGTGGGGGGATATATGAAGGGGGCAGTGCTGTGGGGAGGATGTGAAGGGGGGCAGTGCTGTGGGGGGATAAATGAAGAGGGTAGTGCTGTGGGGGGGGTATATGAAGGGGACAGCGTTGTGGGGGTATATATGAAGGGGGCACTGTTGTGGGATGGATATATGAAGGGGTGGTGCTGTGGGGAGCATGTGAAGGGGGCAGTGCTGTGGGGGTATATATGAAGGGGGCAGTGCTGTGGGGGGATATATGAAGGGGGCAGTGCTGTGGGGAGGATGTGAAGGGGGCAGTGCTGTGGGGGGTAAATGAAGGGGGTAGTGCTGTGGGTGAATATATGAAGGGGACAGTCTTGTGGGAGGATAAATGAAGGGGACAGTGCTGTGGGGGTATATATGAAGGGGCGGTGCTGTGGGGGGATATATGAAGGGGCGGTGCTGTGGGGGGATATATGAAGGGGCGGTGCTGTGGGAGGATATATGAAGAGGACAGTACTGTGGGGGATATATGAAGGCAGTGCTGTGGGGGGATATATGAAGGGGGTGGTGCTGTGGAAAGAATGTGAAGGGGCGGTGCTGTGGGGGGATGTGAAGGGCGGTGCTGTGGGGGGATAAATGAAGGGGGCAGTGCTGTGGGGGGATATATGAAGGGGGCGGTGCTGTGGGAATATATGAAGGGGGCGGTGCTGTGGGGGATATATGAAGGGGACGGTGCTGTGGGAGGATATATGAAGGGGACAGTACTGTGGGGGGATATATGAAGGGGCAGTGCTGTGGGGGGATATATGAAGGGGGTGGTGCTGTGGGAAGAATGTGAAGGGGCGGTGCTGTGGGGGGATGTGAAGGGCGGTGCTGTGGGGGGATAAATGAAGGGGGCAGTGCTGTGGGGGGATATATGAAGGGGCAGTGCTGTGGGGGGATATATGAAGGGGGTGGTGCTGTGGGAAGAATGTGAAGGGGCGGTGCTGTGGGGGGATGTGAAGGGCGGTGCTGTGGGGGGATAAATGAAGGGGGCAGTGCTGTGGGGGGATATATGAAGGGGGCGGTGCTGTGGGAATATATGAAGGGGGCGGTGCTGTGGGGGATATATGAAGGGGATGGTGCTGTGGGGAATATGTGAAGGGGGCGGTGCTGTGAGGGATATATGAAGGGGGCAGTGCTGTGGGGGATATATGAAGGGGGCGGTGCTGTGGGGGGGATGTCAAAGGGGCAAGTGCTGTGGGGATGATATGTGAAGAGGGGAAAGCTGTGTGCGGGGGTAGTGATGTAAAGGGGACAGTGCTGTGCGGGGGAAGTGAAAGGGGCAGTGCTGTGCGGGGGGAAGTGAAAGGGGCAGTGCTGTGGGGGTGATATGTGAAGGTGACAGTGCTGTGGTGGAGAAGATGTGAAAGGGGACAAGCAGCTGCACACAAAATGAGGTGCTGCACAGAAAATGTGTAGGGGTACCATTGACTCTTAAACTCACTGAAATACAAGATGCAGTATCCCAATCATGGAAATAGCATGGTACAAACGCACCATGCAGTTTCCATGCTGCTGCATTTTTAAAAAGGTGCCAGGACCTTTTCCCAGCAGAAAATGCAGGCATAGCAGCCCGTTCAAATGAATCGGCTGTCGTTCCTGCACACCTGGGCTGTGATGTAAAGAATCATCGCACAAAAATGCGATTCGAACCTGTGCTGGAAATTTTTTTTTACTAGTCGTACCTCTAAGAAATGAAATTCAGTACCCCTGTGCTAGGGTATTTACTGATTGTTAAGAATATGTAAATATCTGAATCTCCATAGCTTGGCCGCAGTTCTATTTTAAGGGGTCATGGCACTCCACTGTGACTGTCACTATCCCTATATTTTCAATAATGGTGTATTATCGTACCATTATATGTCTGACCTTTCTTGTCATTAGAAAGGCAATACATATTTTATGATTACAGTATGATACTGGAAGAAACCAGTGACTCGGTCTTGCCTTAATACTTGTTTAGAGTGTAAATGTGTAAGGTAAACTGGTTATGGCACTTCAGTTTTAACAGCTATAAATACAGAAAATATAATAGGATGTTTAAAACTTGTCAGACTTATAAAAGCAGGTTATTTGACAGGATCAACCTTTCTAATTTATTTTTTATAGCTTAAAGGAAAACCTAGAAAAATCATATTTCCATGATCAATACTGTATAACTAAAATACACTTTGGTCTAATATACTAATATGTGTGAGTATAACACAAGGACATCTTCCTATTACATAAAAAGACAAAGAGAGGTTGGGAGTTGTTTTAATTTTTTATTTTCTTCTATTGATAGTCATTTAGTACATTGGATGCCTAAAACACGGTATGTGTTTAGCCAAAACATTCTTTTTTTTTTTTTAGCTGGGATAGGAAATGTTTAGAACCCCTGTTGGGTTATCTTTTGCTGTCAGAGGAGATTGTCCTTAGTTTCCTTTCCTAGATCCAATACAGGCGATGAGCCAAATTTTTCCTAAAGTGTATTCTTCTTTAGACAAGGATTTCTTAATCGGGGTTTCCATGGGACCCTAGGGTTCCTCCAGAGGTTGCTCGGGGTTCCTTGAACAATGAGCAATTTTTGCCTCTCAGATAAGTTCCCACTGACACCATTGATCTTTTCAGCTATCTGTAAGGAGGTAATTCTTCCCAATGACCACAAGTGTAAGGAGCATTCTTCCCACTGACCATCACACTAATGTATCATGAGTTGTAGATATAGTCATTTTTAGCAGGGGTTCCCTTAGACTGGAAAGTTATTTTAAGGGTTTGTTGAAAAGGTCGGGAAAGGCTGTTTTAGACTGTTGTCGCAGAAACAGGTGTCCCATGGATAATTTACTCTAACCTCTAAAGCCCTGTACCCACAGGCCGAATATTGGCCTAAATCAGCTGGTACAGCAGATACGAGGCGACATTCGGGCCGTGTGTACGGGTCCTTGTTTGACAGAAGCCAATCTCACGGCTGGCTTCTGGAAAACCAGCTGCGAGCACTGACCGGTGTGTTCTGGCGGGGGACGGTCCACCTGTCAGAACACAATAGCTCAACAGGAAGATTGCTGTACTAAAATGTAATCATTAGTACAGCAACCTCTTCCAGGGCTCTCCAGTTTTTTTTTTTTTTTCAACCTGCTGAGAAAAAACTTACCATGTGTACCAGGCTTTACGCTGGTTGTTTTCTTCAGTTGCACTACCAGGGACTGAAATGCTCCAGGAAAGCTCTTTTCATGCTGAGTTAATCAAAATGACCACAGCTGATCACAATAAAAGGGAAATAGTTTTGTGTTCCATTGAGAAGGTGATTAGATACATTTTTAGGAGAGGGTGATCCTTCTAACAGATCTAAGACATTAGATTTGTCCTAACTTTCTGTCTCAGTGACAGCAGTCACCAAAACAAATACACAGGTGAATCTTCCCAGCAATAACTATTTGTCTGAGGGTCTTAATTTTCCCAAATCTATTCAAAACTATTCCCTTACATACACTATAAAGCAATTCGGTCTGAAAATGTAAAATGCCCATAAAATCTGTACTTGTAAAGACGCAAGTGAATACTTACCCCTTCTGATAGCGGCGCTGCTAAATGCTTCTCAAAACTAGAGAAATAAAGTCTGCCCAAACTGGTACTTCTGAAAGTGTCAATCCCCATGGTCACCCCAACACTCAGCCATTCCTTCCTCTAATCTTCATGTCACTACTGTGGAGGTCAACAAGAAGTGTCAGTTCCTGCAGAAGACTTCATTTCGGTGGCACAGGCAGCAGAAGAGGTAAGTATCACCTGTCTATTTACATGTGAAGCTTTTAGTGACATTTTTTTCATCTAGGTATTCTCAAAGAAGAACAAAGTTTCTGTTTCATACAGCAGAAAAACAAGAAAACAACAGATATAAGATAATGTGGCATACAGTACTAGGGCAGAAGAAAGCAACCTTCAGTTCACTAGTTACAAATTCAGTTGATGTGACCCTTCCATACAACCATGAAGTACAGTGGTACAGTAGACAGGAATGTTACATGAAAAAGTATTCAGGGACAATGGAACTATATATGAAATCTAAACACAATAGCTCATTGTCAGTAAGGATTAACTGTAGTCTGTGTGATCTTTAATGTACTGAACATACAAAGGAGTAAGACCGGCCATAGACAATTCAAATCTTGTCCGATTCAGCAAGAGGTTCGAACCATGTATGGGCAGGCTGAATGTACCAAGTTGATTAATTGATTAACTTGGGTACAACCAGCCTGCTTGATTTACTTGCGATTATCGCTAGCAGCTGCTATAGCTGCTGGCAATACTCACTCCCGAGGAACACAATGTCTCGGCAGGAGGGATTCCCCTGTCAGCACTGTCTGTGCTAATGGGGGAATTGGGCAACTTTCTTCCCTGCAAACCGTGGTTACAAGAAAGAAATTTGCACCGTTTATGGCCTGCCTTGAGTGCATGCTGTGATATGTGAAGTGTATATCAGCTATGTATCCTCATGACCAGAACCTCCAAATAGACTATTCATGACTAATGGTGGCCATACACGCTTTGATAAATAATACATTTTTTTTCTGATCAATCTCTTCCAATCAGAATAATCATTCTATAGTCAACAACCCATTTGATCGATATGCCACAACCAGGCAAGTGGATTTCGATTGATAGTTAAGATGTGATTGTAACTTACGGTACTGTAAGTCATTAATTGCATCTCTATTTCCACCATGTAATCTCATAATCTGATCAATCGAAATACAGTCATATTCATAAGCAAAGTATCTCGGTGCTGCCGATCGATGTGGAATGATCGATACTTTTCTGCCATGGACGATCAACTCAGTTTGATTGAATTTTATCAAAACTTAGTCTAATGCCACGTACACACGACCGGACTTTCCGGCAGAAAAGGTCCGACTGAATCATTCCGTCGGACATTCCGATCGTGTGCGGGCTTCATCTGACTTTTCCTTTCGAAAATTCTGACGGACCTAGAAATAGAACATGTTTCAAATCTTTCCGACGGACTCAACTCCTATCGGGAAAACCGTTCGTCTGTATGCTATTCCGACGGACCAAAAATGACGCAAGGGCAGCTATTGGCTACTGGCTATTGAACTTCCTTTTTCTAGTCCTGTCATATGTAATCGCGTTCTAAACGAATGGACTTTGGTGTGACCGTGTGTAGGCAAGTCCGTTTCAGCGGAACTCCGTCAGAACTCCATCGGAAAGAACGTCAGAGTCTACTCTGACGGAAAGTCCGGTCGTGTGTATGCGGCATAAGTCCATCAGAAGGGAAGTTGTGGCTATTTGTCTTTTTGCCTCTTCAATCATTTTGATCAAATCTCAGATCGACTGGATAGAAAAAGAAGCATGTTTGGCCACCATAAAGCAGGGTGTGCAAATTAAGTATCCCTCAGCTTTCCATGCCAGATATTCTTCAATTTTGGAGAGCTACCTTTATGGTTGGTGTAGTTCACCTATTCTATTCAAAGATGTGCAGTAGGGGATTGAGGTGATAGCTAATGTTGTGTGATAGTATTCCTGCCCATGTTCTGGATCTCTAGGTAGGGGTCCTTGGACGGAAGTTTCAAAATCCCCAGGAGTTCCATCTTTGGCTCAGGTGAACAGTGAAGTTGGAATGCACTGTTAACAGTATGGAACACATCATGCCAGTAGTGGGTCAATTTTAGGCATCTCCAGGACACCTGAATAGGATCTCTTTGTCCTGAGGTACATCTAGGGCATGATGGGCAATCTATATGGGAAAATTAGCACAGTGTGTACTATACACTCAATGCAAGAAGAATAATTGTTTAATGCCGCATACACACGAGCGGACTTTACGGCAGACTTTGCCCGGTGGACTTTTCAATGGACTTTACGACGGACTTTCTGAATGAACGGACTTGCCTACACACGATCAACCAAAGTCCGTCGAATTCGTACGTGATGACGTACGACCGGACTAAAATAAGGAAGTTCATAGCCAGTAGCCAAAAGCTGCCCTGGCTTTTTGTCCGTCGAACTAGCATACAGACGAGCGGACTTTTCGACCGGACTCGAGTCCGTCGGATAGATTTGAAACATGTTTCAAATCTGAGTCCGTCCAACTTTTGAGAAAACAAAGTCCGCTGGAGCCCACACACGATCGAATTGTCCGACGAAATCCCGTCTGCCGGGCAAAGTCTGCTGTAAAGTTCGCTCGTGTGTACGCGGCATAAGTCTCATGGAGAGGAGTATAGACACCTGTGGTTTTCTTTGCAGTGCTTCAAGCCACTGTTCTTCCATAAACAGATCCATATGTTGAACTAATTTGTTGTCAATGCCAGTGGTTAGTGAGCTGATAAGTTTAAAGGGCAATTTTAGTTTTAAAACAGGGTCACTTTTAAATTTAGAACATGGTGGGATTTTGAACAAAGTGTAAATGAGTTTACACTTAATCAACTGTAGGTGTAGGAACACAAGATAACATATTTAAGGGAAAAGGAAGTGCCTGGAGATGAGAGTTACTTACTAGAAAATGGATGACTAAGGTAAAGAGGAGCATGGATAGACAGATTAGAAGGATAGTTATTAAGAGTAGTAATTGCCAAATACCAGTGGAGCCTGTAACTCTTCAAGAGAGCAAAAGTTTGATTCACTGGCTGCCAGAAAGGTATTTATTTTTCTACACGATTAATTAATTCCTTTAATCTAATGATATGGTCACTATTAAGAACAACTGCACTTCTAATAACCCACCCTTTCTTCTTTCTTGTAAGGTGATCTTCATGGAAACCCTTCACCCCAGCTTATTACCTTAGTAGCACAGATGTGGCTTCTGCCAATGCTTATGCCCTCTCTGACCAATGACTCTTCAGTGCTTGCTGCACCTGGACAATGAGCCCTCATGGGGTTGTGCATGGCCATCTACCAAGTATCTCCGACTTTTCTGTGCTGTGAGCCACCATATAGTTATATAGAGCCATCGCCTGAGTATTTTAAGTCTACCTGCATAATTAGCCCTCATACAGTTGCACAGGACCATCTGCCGATCATCTCCAGTCTCCCCGTGCAGTGAGTCCATATACTGTAGGGTCATCTTCAAAGCATCACCAATCTACCTGTACAGTGAGCCCCCCTAGAGTTATATAGGGTGGTCTCCCAACCATCTAAAGTATACCTGCACAGTTAGCCCTATGGAGTTGTATAGGGCCATCTCCAGGCTAACAGTGCAGTGAGCCTTCATGTAGAAGGCCGTTTTCCAAGCATCTGCAATCTACCTATGCAATGAACCCTCGAAGAGTTGTATAGGGCCATCTCCATGCCACCTCCAATCTACCTGCACAGTAAGGCCTAATAAAGTTGTATAGGGTGGACTTCCAACCATCTCCACCTTCATGAGATGTCTCCATACAGATCTGAGGACTGTGCAGGCGTGAATTTTGATCAGAGAGGCTGTAAACATTGGAGGAGGTTGCAGCTGTGCTACTGAGGTAAATGAGTAGTTAGGGTAGGTGAGGTTCTAGTGTAGGTTATCTCAGGTCTCAGGTATATCTGTGCATTGAGACTTCATAGAGTTTTAAAGAGCCTTCTCCCAACCATGTGCAGTCCACCTACACAGTAAACCCTCATAGAGTTGTTTAGAGCCATCTTTCAACCACCTCCACCCTCATGAGATGCCCACACACATGTCTATCAGGGCTCACTGTACAGGTGTGGATTTTGACCAGAGAGGCTGTAAACATCAGAGGTCACAGCTATGCTACTGAAGTAAGTAAGAAGCTGGGGTGGGGGCTTTAGTGTAGGTTACCTTAGGAGGGCGGGTTTCAGTAGTTTTTATTAAAGGTACAGCTGTCCTTTAAACTGAAAACTTTCACATGCTATATATACTGTATATACCTGAAAAAATCTTTATTATCTATAATTTCCGTGAAAGAAGAGAAAAAAAGAGCTGGAAGCAGGTCATGCTAGAGAAGTGGTTTAGATAGGTGAGAATAAAATGCATACAAAAATAGAAATCCAGGGTTAGATAAATTGGCCTATGAGGTGATGGTGAGCAAATGACGTAATTGTCACGACAAAATGACGAAAGAGTATAAATGTTAGGGAGGATGTTCTGTGCAGTCTTAATAAAGACTGGCGGTAATAAAAAGAGAGTGATAGCAAGAGACAGGCCAACAGAAATGTTATAATGTAAATGCAAAAACGTGATGAAATTCAGGGAATGGGAGGAAAGCACAATAATATGGATGGATCTGATGGAAGAGACAGGAGAATAGGAGGGGGTGGGGTGAGCAAACCAATGACTGGAGAGGGGGTTGTCTGCAGGCTGTATGATACACACAGTCACTGTTTTATCAATGGCTTTCCCTGCAGTATTAAGCAGTAAGGGATCCTCTAACAATTGCTGTAATGTGAGTAACCCAGTCTGGGCAGACTATGAGGCTTCTATTGGATCGAAGAGCAGCAAGATTTGCACAGGATCCCTAACTACAAAGGCACCTCGACCCTTTTGCTCAGGATGGGCTGGACCCTGGTGAAAGGGTTAACTAAACATCATTATATTCTTTTACCAGCAGCACTGTACAATATTTCCTATAGAGGATGCAAACGCACACACGGTAATAAATTCCCATTGATACATTAAAACATTTACGCACCCTCCTATAAATACCCCTACGCTCAGCATCATTATATTTATGCTGCCTGGTGGGACTGGAGGCTGTGCATGCGCTGCAGATCCCAGCCAGTCATGCTTACACTAAATGCAGCAATTTAATTTCTCAAATATCGTTTAATAATTTAGTATCTGATAAATATGTAACATGTTAAATGTTCTACAGGCCCTGAGTATTAATGCTTGTACATCTCAATAAAAAAAAGCACAGGCAGACACTGGATTTAATGACAGATTACACTTCTATGAATAATGTTTGCAGGATTGGAGGAAGAGAATGACAGAACATTGTATGGCATGTGATGCAGTCACAGCGTAACCCCAGGGATGGGGAGAAATACCAAGAAGAAAAGCGTGGAGGTCTAGTATACTGTATCCAAAGCAGGCAGTATATGAATGCCTTTTTAAAGAAAATCATCGGGGTGCTCAAATAGAAACCACTGGATTCATTTTTCTGAACCAGGTAGGATAGCGCAGACAATGATTAAACTGGTTGCTCTGCGTTGTTTTTATTAAACTAGATGTAAACCCCCAAATGGATGACTGTTTAGCTTTTATTGCATATCACTTCCTTTCTATGTAAGTATGCAACTGATTGGGACTTTAAATAAAGCATGTTATATGTGACCAGAAAATAAGTCAATAATAAAAATATATATGTATTTATTATCTGGATGGTAAAAAACAGTCTCATAATGAATACAATAATTGATAAACATACAAAAAATATATATTAAAGACCATTGTCCTAAAAATAGATCATAGCATAACAGTACACTGCACAATGTGGCATAAAATATCGTCCTCCGTGTTTATGTGGCTTTTGAACACAGTGGGAAAATAATAATAAACCCAACTGAGCTAAAATCAAATAGACCGTCTATGTAAGACACAAGATGCATCCAGATATGACCGACGTGTTTCGTGGCTAAAAAACACTTCCTCAGGGGCGGGTGCATCTAAATAAATAGAGACATATGAGTAAGCCAGTATAATAAAATGTATACAGGGAAAATGAATATAATAATATGTAAGAGACAGTAATAAAACTATTTCCACATATACTCACATAAGAACGGAGCCTAGAACCTGCGAGACCCCAACCTGGAGGCTGCCTATAGTGTTCATACCGGGAACTGTGGTAGATTGGACCCACCAGGGAGTCAAGCGCACATACACATGGTCCCATACTGTTTGATCTGCAAGGGGGGGATAAGATCTTGGAAAAAAAACAATTGTTAAATTGTTTGGGCTCCATTTCTGTAAAGTTAAAAAATCAACTATACTGCATTTTCACCCCATACTAGGAAGTGCCTGCACAAGGTAACATTTTTATAAAAAGTGCAGTTTTAATTTGACTGCCAACTTTAGAAACAAAACAGAGGAGCAGAATGCACTAACCAACATGCTAACCAAAGCTGTTTCTGCATTGGATTCAATTTGCATATCCGTCATCCCCGCCGAGGACCCCTGCCCCTTCCATTTCCCCACTTATTCTGCTTCTTCCTCTACCCCTCCCTTTGTTTTCTCTCTCCTTTCTTTTCACATCTTTCCTCCCCCCTCAGACACCCTAGGGTGTCACTCTCCCCATTAAAAATATTTCAAAATGTTTTCTGGTGTGCGTTGATACCTTGGGTATGATTGCTAGCAGGCCATGTGTACAGGTTCTGAATCTTGTAGTCCACCTAAACTCTTTTGACGCGCCGCTATTTTAAAGTGTATGTATATGGAATTTAATGAGTCCTAACACCTTTCCTCTCAATGGTAGTTTTGATTGGGAAGTGTGCCTTTATGGCACTACTAATTTTTATTGGGGGTGCAGTCTTCTGTACACACTTGTTCTATGGTTTTCTAATTTTGTTCTGCTGATGATTGTTGTTCATGGCCTATTTCTATCCATTCATATTGTCTTGTTATGTTGTGCTATTTTGACACATACCAAAAAATACATTTTAAAAAAGTGCAGTTTTAGCTTGTACGTACGCAAAATCAGGCGCAAAATCATTGGTGGGCCAGCCCAGAATAAGAAAAAGAAGCTGATTGCCAATTATGCTTTTTTTAAAAAAAAATATAAATACCAGCACATGATGGGGGGTGGGGAGAGAACAGACCATGTACCGTATATACTCGAGTATAAGTCGAGTTTTTCAGCACATTTTTTTGTGCTGAATGTGCCTCCCTCGACTTATACTCGAGTCAAGCACTTTTCTGCAGCAAAAAATTTCATTTTCCGAACCAACTTTGGGGCCCCGTATCTCATGGCCCCTTTGGGCTAGGAACCCCAAATTTGGTGTGCAAACCCAGTGGAACTGGTACCACAACATATCTAAAGCTGGGATAGCACCACGTGGCCCCAAGATACGGGGCCCCAAAATCGGTTCGGAAAATGTAATTCTCTGCAGCAGAAAAGTGCTTGACATTTTCTGAACCGATATTTGGGGCCCTGTATCTCGGGGCCACTTAGTGATAGAAACCCCAGCTTTGGATATTTTATTGTGCTAGTTCCACTGGGTTTGTACACCAAATTTGGGGTTCCTAGCACTAAGTGGCCCCGAGATACAGGGCCCCAAAATCGGTCAACTGTGTCCATCTGCAGCAATGTCATTTCGGGACCCTTTGGGTTCAGAGACCCCAAATTTTGGCTGCAGCTAGGGGGCATCTAGGAACCCTTAAATACCGAGTTTGAAGTTCGGGGGACCTATGGCTGCAAATGGGCACAGTGAGGCATGCAAATGGGCACAGTGAGGCTGTAAATGGGCATTGTTGACCCTCTTTTCCACTTACAGTAGCTGTGCATTTCTCACCCTCGTCTTATACTCGGGTCACTAAGTTTTTCTCATTTTTTTGTGGTAAATTAGGGCCTCGACTTATACTCGGATCGACTTATACTTGAGTATATACGGTAGATTGAAGAAGACATTATAGAAAGATGTAAGCAAGCATTACTAATTGTATTGTTTTTTTAAATGATGTTTGTTTTGCTGTTGTCAGTTTTATTAAAGTGGTAGCAAATCCTGCATTTGTATTTTTACCTACAGGTAAGCTCATAATAAAGTTTACCTGTAGGTAAAATTAACATCTCCTAAACGTGTACCGTTTAGGAGATATTCTTGAGAGCAGCAGCCGGTGACGTCACCAGCGCATGCGCTCTGAAGTAACAGCATACTCGTGCCATTCCTTCAGAGCTGTGTGCCGCGTCCAAGTGACGTCATCGTGGCTCGGCCAACCAGATGCCCGGAGACCCTGAACCCGGAAGAAAGACCGGGTGCAGACTGAAGCCTCTGCAGTGGTGACAACGCACCGCTGGAGGGCTTCGGTTTAAGGTAAGTCTTTCATAGTGTGCTAGTATGTGGTGCATACTAGCATATTATGACATTGCCTTGCAGGTGGAATTTTTTTTTTGTTCTTCTTACAGAGTTTATTACCGCTTTAATTGGAAAGCCGGTGATTGACTTTAATATGTTAAAGCTTATATGAGATTTTAGTGCTTGAGTTTACATATTCATTGGGGCCCCCTTCAGATTATATGTTGGATTGTTGTTCGTTAACATAAGCAGCCCATTTATTTAAATAGGTTGACAGTGCACCGTAAAGAGACCCTCTTACCAACTTAAAAAATTACGGTAAAAATCAAGTCTTATTTGCATAATTTTTCCTTTCAAAAATTATTTTTTATTGACATGCAATGTGCCGCTGAACTTGCAGCAAATTTGACTACTTCCCTGGCACAGCCCCTCCCTTCCTCCTTGCAAGTCATAGTCCTCTCCTCCTCTAGAAGTGTCTATTTACTGTCTGTGCTGGCCTAGTTCTTCTACCCCCTCTCGTCACCAACCTACATAATCATTTCTATAGTGACTGGGGGTGAAGCGAAGAGGAATACTATAGGGTGTTATTTAAATGAGGGTAGTGACGGTAGCCTAAGGCTCCTTTCACACTGGGGCGGTAGGGGACGTCGGCGGTAAAAGAGCGCTATTTTTAGCGCTGTTTTACCGCGGTATTCGGCCGCTAGCGGTGCGGGTTTAACCCCCCGCTGGCGGCCGAAAAAGGGTTAAAACCACTCGTATAGCGCAGCTATAGCCGCGGTATTACCGCTGTATAGCCGCGCTGTCCCATTGATTTCAATGGGCAGGAGCGGTTTAGGAGCGGTGTATACACCACTCCTTCACCGCTCCAAAGATGCGGCTCGCAGGATATTTTTTCTTCTCCTGCCAGCACACCGCTTCAGTGTGAAAGCCCTCGAGTCGGGCTCTTGTGTGTTTAGACTCCAGCCATATTAGTCGATGTGGTTCTCTGTGTTTATCATTGCACCCTTATAAGCATATTGTCATTGTCATCGCCATTTGAACTGTCAGCATCCTCCCTTCTTATCTAAGTATTTCATGTTTCTTGTCATGATTTTAACTTTTTGATAATAAAATTATATATATGTTTCTGATATATTGTTTGAAGACTCTTGCCTTACAAAGTCCCATCAGAGGAAAACAATGTTCTATTGTATAGGGTGTTGTTTGGTTGACAGCTCTGAATCTGCTGGGGCTGCTGATATCACCTCCAAGATGGCAGCCCCCCACCAGCAATCTCAGCGCTTCTGAACGTCTACACAAGAGAGGCATTTACATGTGCATTAACATACGGAAAATACATTACATCCACATTTAATCTTATGAAAAGGGTGTTCTTGAAAAGAAAGGTCTGGCAATAGTGCGCTGGGGTGCCATGAATACCATTGCAGCAGCAGCATGGTGTTTGCCCATTTATTGTACTTTACCATAATGCACCCAACTGAATTGGCCCCTCTAGTGAAGACTGATAAGATTTGTATTATTTCTATAAAGGTTTACAGGTAAATGACCTGGACTGTTTGTTTTCTCATTATGGTTTGCAATCTAGCAGTCTATCAAAGCCTACAGCCTGGGTTAAGCCCCGTACACACGATCGGACATTGATCGGACATTCCGACAACAAAATCCATGGATTTTTTCCGACGGATGTTGGCTCAAACTTGTCTTGCATACACACGGTCACACAAATCTTGTCGGAAATTCCAAACGTCAAGAACGCGGTGACGTACAACACTTGTGACGAGCCGAGAAAAATGAAGTTCAATAGCCAGTGCTGATTGCTTGATTCTGAGCATGCGTGGCACTTTGTGCGTCGGAATTATGTACACACGATCGGAATTTACGCAAATGGATTTTGTTGTCGGAAAATTTGAGATCGAGATCTCAAATTTTGTGCAAAGGAAATTCCGATGGAAACTGTCCGATGGAGCCTACACACGGTCGGAAACTCCAATCGCACATTTTACGTCAGAAAGTCCGACCGTGTGTACGCGGCATAAGTGTGTATGAGTTCTTTTAATACGGTCAACTTCCTCTTGCTGGTAGATACACCCCTTCAAAGGACAGCTAGCACTTTTTTCTGTGGACTGTTAAACACACACTTCAAATGTACTTGTGTATGTTGAACCTGTTAAACACTCATCTCTGTCCATGGGTTGTCATACATCTATACTAGCTCAACCTGGATTCCTCCAGAGGTTGCTAAAATTCCTTGAGCTGTGGCTGATTGAACTTTCATCAGATGGTGCCTAGGTAGTTCCAGATCCAATGGCACTTGGCAGAGCCAGCAGCATGACATCAATGATCTTCTTAGCTGTCTGTAAGGGGTACATTCTTACCATCCCTATAAAGGGGGCATTCTTCACACTGGCCACCTATGTACAATTGTGTAGTATGGGATACTCTTCCCACTGACTGCCATTGTAATAGGCATTCTTCCCCCTAACCACCAATGTAAAAGGCATTCTTCCCACTAACCACCGATGTAAGGGAGTTATTCTTCCCGCTGACCAACAATATAAGGAGCATTCTGCCCACTGACAACCAATACAGTATAAGGGGCATTCTTCCCATTCAACCCTGATGAATCAACTTTAGTAGGGGTTTCCTTAGATCTGAAATTTATTTCAAGGGTTTCTCTGGAGTAAAAAGGTTTAGAAAGGCTAATCTACACATTTACAAAACCTGTAAAAAAAAGTATTAACAACTCAAAAACGTTATTGATTTTTGTAATACATTTGTGGATCAGCCAATCCTATTATGTCTATCACAGGTTAATCTAAAGCATTATTGAAGCATTCTGTGAACGTTATCTCCCAAACATTAGGAGGATTTCTGTGTGTTAGATAACACTATATAGTGTGATCCCAACTTGCTTGACTATTGTTTCTGTCATGCAAGGCAATGAAGCCACACCATTACCAATATGTTACATATATATTATTAGTTCTGCAATTTATATACTAGTCATTAAGGGAAGCCACGTGCTAGCTATTCTCATAATGATCATCTTCTGTTCCTCTCTTGCCCCTTTCTTCCATTTTTTAATTTTCTCCTTTTCTCCATGCGCATAGTCCTACCCCAGAGCCAGGGCAGGACTTAGGGTGGTGGGGGCTTGAGTCACTTTCGGGCCCTACCTTCTATACATTACTTTAAACCTTTAGTTTTCGTTTAAGCGCGCCACTCTGATACCGTTTGTCCACTATTACATCACTGTCTAATGCAGACAGGTTTTCTCAACGGCAGTAAACGAGGCACTACGTAACTGCCAATAACCAATCAGCAAACCTCAAGATAAGACCCCTTTCACACTGGGGCAGTTTGCAGGCGGTATTGCGCTAAAAATACCGCCTGCAAGCCGCCCCTAAACAGCCTCCGCTGTTTGTTCAGTGTGAAAGCCCGAGGGCTTTCACACTGAAGCGGTGCGCTGGCAGGACAGTGAAAAAAGTCCTGCAAACCGCTTCTTTGGAGCGGTGAAGGAGCGGTGTATTCACCGCTCCTAAACCGCTCCTGCCCATTGAAATCAATGGGACAGCGCGGCTATACCGCGGCAATACCGCGGCTATAGCTGCGCTGTACGAGTGATATTAACCCTTTTTTGGCCGCCAGCGGGAGTTAAAACCGCACCGCTAGCGGCCGAATACAGCTGCAAGAACGACGGTACAGCAGCGTTAAAAATAGCGCTGTTGTACCGCCGACGCCCCCACCGCCCCAGTGTGAAAGGGGCCTAAGAGTTTAAGGAATTTTAAGGAAAAAAACTATTTAAGGAAAAAAAACTTACATTTAAATGCTCATCAATGCAGCCTTGCACAGCGTCCATCTGCATGCTTGTCCAGTGTCATTTGCAGCCTTGTCAGTGTCATTTGCATCCTTGCCCAGTGACATTGCAGCCTTGTCAGTGTCATTTGGAGGCTTGCAGCCTTATCAATGTCATTTGCAGCCTTGCAGCCTTGTCAGTGTCATTTGCATCCTTGCCCAGTGACATTGAAGCCTTGTCAGTGTCATTTGCAGCCTTGCAGCCTTGTCAGTGTAATTTGCAGCCTTGCAGCCTTGTCAGTGTCATTTGCAGCCTTGCAGCCTTGTCAGTGTCATTTGCAGCCTTGCAGCCTTGTAAGTGTCATTTGCAGCCTTGCAGCCTCCATCGGCAGCCTTATCAGTGTCCATCTGCAGCCTTATCAGTGTCCATCTGCAGCCTTGTCTGTGTCATTTGCAGCCTTACCCAGGCTGCAGTTAAACTGCAGTGACTTGTCAGTGTCACTGCAGTTTAAATATGGCGCCGCCGAGATACACAGAGCCAGTCCTGTGTATCTCAGCTCCTGTCGGCTTTTCTCGGC
This sequence comes from Aquarana catesbeiana, assembly GCF_042186555.1. Lineage (NCBI taxonomy): Eukaryota > Metazoa > Chordata > Amphibia > Anura > Ranidae > Aquarana > Aquarana catesbeiana. Next base: position 108,217,164 of record NC_133329.1, on the reverse strand, counting down.
TCCTCTCGCAGTCTTGCCCAGTCCCGCCCTATTATGGACATAACACAGGTCCAATGGCGGGACTGGGCATGACTGTGAGCGGAGCCGAGCGCCGCCGATATACATACATAGCCGAGTGTACTCGGTTAGCTACGCTCACAGTCACGCCCAGTCCCTGTGTTATGTCCATCATAGGGCGGGACTAGGCATGACTGTGAGCAGAACTAGCCGAGTACACTCGGCTGGGGCCCCCTATTGGACGGGGCCCATGGCCTTGAGCCCAGTCAAGCCCAATGGTAAGTCTGGCCCTGCCCAGAGCCCTCCCCTTTCCTTAATTTCCCCCTTCCCATCCTCACCAATACTTATAGCTAGGAACTTGACCCCATAGCTAAATTTCAAGTCTGAAACGTGTATACAAGATTTCAGCACAGAAGTCCACTCTATATAAATTTCCATAGTTTTGGAAAGGGACGTTCAACAAGATCATTTAATGTAGGTGTGATGGTCAGGTGTCCAAAAACTTTGATGATATAGTGTTTCTTCCTACGGAATAACATTCTCTGCCTTTAAAAGGCCGCCGATCGCTCGGTTCTCAGGGCTCACTGGAGCGCTGTTCTATGGAGGGGGTGGGAGCGGCCGGCTGAGAGGCTGAACCAGGTGCCGATCCAGGCATGTGGGCAGATCCCGACCATATGGTCGCGATCCTTCCTGATCCTGGACAGGCTCTGTGACGTCAGCCTGCTGTCTGTTGAAAACAGGTCACAGGAGTATAAAACGATCTGCTCTCCTGTGATCCACAGGAGAAGTACAGCCAAATGAGCTTTGGCTGTACTTTTCCTTTAACTGCAGCATATACTCAGAAGACACCCAAACAGAGAACATCCAAATTATTTTGTTACATTATTGTAATCTGTCCATTTTTTTTAAATGTGATTGTTTATTCATAATTATATTTTCACCTAAAACATGGGAACTTTGCAAAGCATAGCACCAGCTTTAGAACTTATTAAAAAATTCTAGAAGAATGTAGTTCTAGTTTTGTTCTTACTTAAAAAAAAAAAAAAACTAGAAGGGGTTGTTTGGTTTCAGTTTTGTTCTGGGATATGTTAGCAATCTACCTGCTTTCTTTTCTTCAGATAGTAGAACTGAAGTGACAGAAAACAAGAAGATCCAGGAATAGACCTTTAGGCGTCGGCACAGAAAAAAAAAGAACATACCCGTATTTATCAGCGTATAACACACCTTTTCCCCCTGAAAATCTAGTGTAAATAATGTGCGCATGTTTTACGCCAATATTTAAATTGGGCTGCCTCGGAGGGGAAGGGAGGGGCGAGCGCCGCCAGATTACACAGAACAGAGATCTCTCATTCACTCAGTGGCTGCTGTAATACGAAGTCCCGCCTCCTGGCCCGGCTCCTATGATAGACATCACATGTCCCGACATTAGACCAGTGTTCTCTCTATCATAGGAACCGGTCCAGGAGGCGGGACTTTGAATGACAGTGGCCGCCAAGTAAACAGGAAATCACCACTCTGTGTAATCTGGCGTCTCTAAACTCTGTGCAATGGTGAGGCTGCAGATGGGCACTGATCAGGCTGCATTGATGGGCAATGGTGAGGCTGCATTGATGGGCACTGATAAGGCTGCATTGATGGGCACTGACCCTTATCTTCTTTCGAAGTTCTTTATTTAAACTTACATTTTTTTTCCTGAAACTTCCCCCTTAAAATTAAGATGCATGTTATATGCCTGTGCGTGTTATACACCGATAAATATGGTACATGATGGATCTTATTAACATAACAATGAACTGGGTGCCCTTTATGTGGTTTGTCAAAATATAATGTATTATATGTAGTGTACTTTTGTTGTCAATTTCCTTAGATTTACCAAAATCATGTAGTGCAAGGGCCTGCCTGATTACATACATATTGAAACTCTTAAAGCGGAGTTCCACCCATTCAAAAGTCAGCAGCTACAAAAAAGTGTAGCTGCTGACTTTTAATAATCGGACACTCACCTGTCCCAGGGTCCAGCGTTGCGGGCTAACGAAGCCCCGCTTCTCTCCCCCTCCTCTCTGCAGCGCCGGCATTGTAACTGTGGGCGCCTGGCTATGGCTTCACAGCCAGGCACGCACTGCGCATGCGCTGCGCGCTGTGAATGGCCGGGCAATCTTCTGGGACCTGTGATGTGTCCCAGAAGATTGCAGGGAGGGAGGGGGGAGAGGTGAACTTCCTTCCGACGCCGCAGAGCCCCAGGAGGAAGTGGAAACTGGTTGCCTCTAAAAAGAGGGTATCCGCTCCCCCCCAAACAAAATGACATGCCAAATGTGGCATGTCAGGGGGTCACTATCACTTAAAGCGGAAGTTCCATTTTTGAGTGGAACTCCGCTGTAAGGTTTGACCTCATATTATATGGTTTTGGTAAATCTGAATCTACAGAAAATTGTATAGTGTGTATCCAGCTTCAAGCGGAGTTCCACCCATAAAATTAACTTTGCATTATTTAGCGGCATTTTTACTCATTTTTTCATGTCTATTGCTAAGGGGTGCCTTGTAATCTGCCTCTTCCTCTCCCTGGCGCCTGACGTCATTTCCCTCAGTGCCCGTGCTTGCTAGTGCTTCTGGGAGATGCTTGTCATCATTTCCCAGGAGTCAGTGGGAAGCGCTGAGGGCTTTGTTGACATCACAATGGGGTGGACAATTCCGACAACGCCACCCATTGTGGTGGTAACATCAGAAGTGTACTGCGCTGCGAGCCGTACATATTGCGCATGCGCGAGAACGGGCAGTGCATGCTGGTCGCTCAGCTGCACCTGATCCCGGAAGATAGTGCTTGTGGGCTTGACATGCCCACAAGCAAGATGGAAATTGCCAAGAACGAACAATCTAACATATCTTCCTCTATTAAATCGGCAATCGAGCAGCGATTCATCAGAGAAACGTGAGTGCTATTAAAGCAGTTGTATACCCGCAAATTTTTTTTTTTTTAACCCTGTAAAGCAAAAGGCATAATGAGCTAGTATGCACCGCATACTAGCTCATTATGAAATACTTACCTTAGAACGAGGCGTCGGTATCTTACCTGGTCCACGCCGAGGGAGCTGTCATGTTGCCTCGGCGTGTCTTCCGGGTATCGCGGTTCCAGCGCATGCGCGTGGGAGATTTCTTACTTGGCTAGGTCCGGCAGCTGCCGGGCTTCAGCCGAGAATCCCCTGTGCGCATGCGCCGCTGCAGTCAGCAGCGCATAGCAAGGGGAATATCTCCTAAACCGAAAAGGTTTAGGAGATATTTTTTTTACCTACAGGTAAGCCTTATTATAGGCTTACCTGTAGGTAAAAGTAAAAAAAAAGACTATACAACCGCTTTAATAAGATTTTTAAATAAGATATTCATCAAAAAAAAAATGTAACAGTTGAAACTCCGCTTTAAGTCCTGCATTTCTGTCATTATTCATGATCAAGACATTCATAGAATGCTTTGCGTTGTGATTTTAGCAGGACAAAATTGTTTTTCTTGTTTTTCCTGTTTTTTTTTTTTCTCTTTGGTGAAGAATTCCTTTTGCTATGTACCTAAAGTGGACCTTCACCCCTTTCAACTACTTTCCTCAATAATACTCTTTTCCACCTCCCTCCTTTTTTTCTCACAATTGCTGACCTTTTTTTTTACCATTTACGCTTGTGATGATGTACCTCTTACTTTCCACAGCCTCCTGGAATACTTATGTATTCCATTGTACATGCGCCGTGGCGTGTCAACAGGGAGCTGGCTGCAAGAAAAGGAATAGATACCCAGCCCCCCAACAACGTAAGACAGTGGTTCTCAATCACCAGGCTGTGTCTTGGTATGGGGCCACAGCCTTCCTCCTGCCCAGTGTTGCCAACCGTCTGTATTTTTACCGGAAGCCAGTAAAAAATGGGCACTTTTCTCCTGCCAGTAAATACCAGTAAGACAAAAAGGTTGCCAGTAAAAAAAAATATGGCTGTGACGCTTGGCTCGGAAACTGCGCATGCGCAGCTCCGATCCAGGGCTGGCCAAGACCATCCAAGTGCCTGCTACAGTGTGTTCAGGCAGTACCGGCGGGGGGGAGGGAGGGGCGATCTGGCGGAGGTGGTGCCTGAGCATGTCATGTGATGTCATGGTGCAAGGGAGCCGAGCGGAGTGGCCAGAGCCTCGTGTGCAGGTCTGCAGGATGGGAGCAAGGCAAGCCCAGAGTGGGACTGTCAGTGCTGTTGGGACTGGATGGGACTGAAGAGACCACCTGGCATGCAGAGAGACTGTCACTGTGACTCAGGAGGGGTCGTGTCCTGTTGGTGATCTGTGCTGCTCCACACTGCTCAATTTCATGTGTGTGGCCTGTCCATTGTAATTTTCCGCCCTCCTGAGTCCTGTCCCTGAGCCACTTACTTACTATTTTGAAAATAAAATAAGAAATATGCTTTTTGCTTTAATATCTACCTAAAATCACATCTCTAATTGCATATTGTACTTATTTGTAGCCTAAATACTGAAATTTGCACTTAAAACTGTAATTTTGTAACTTTTGGAAATGGTAAATTGGTAAAAACTCGGCCAGTAAATTTTGGGTGTCATGTCAGTAAATTTCAATCAGGTAGGTTTGTAATTCTGCTCCTGCCGGGCCGTGTTTTCTTATCTGTTCTGACAGTTACACTGTTGAAGCAGATTGGGATCATGGATCTGACACTTCTGCTCTCTCCTGGGGTGGGAATGGAGATGTAGTGGTCTTTCTGGCTAGCTGTGGCTGACACCCCCAGTAGACTGATGCACACCAGGCTCCAGCTTCCTTACTAGTACAGAGAGCTGACTGGATGATGCCTTGTGGCTTTGCCCTCATTCCCAGTGGGAGTGCAGGATAATGTGGATATCAGTGTCATTTAAGATTTAGGTGTATATCAGTGGCAGCCAGTTCATTAGGTCAGCACGGGGCCCCCCCATCCATTCGTCCGGCCCCCTTGTCTACTTACAGGCCGCCGGACTATGGATTCCAATGTCGGGGGTGTGCTTTTTTTAAGCACGTGATTAGAACCAGAGGCTCTAATCGGGTTAAAAAAAGGGTGGTGTCGGGAGAGACCACACACACCGTTCTTGATGTTCTAAATTATCTTGAAGTTTGTATACAGGTTAGCGGTAATGAAAGAACACAGTTTTCTTGGCACTAATATAAGGAAATACAGCAATTGGTATTTGTACAATGTCACCAGGTCTGGGCCTGTATTGCCTGAGGATGGCTTCCATTAGAGGGGTGGTGGTTTGCAGTGTATCAGGACGACCCTTTATTACTGCTGTGAAGAGCCCCATGTTGCTGTTCGGGATACTGGGATGTTTCTTCAGAAGAAGGCATTGTCCCTGAGCTGACCCTAGTTGGCAGGAACCTTCCCCTGTGCTATGCACTCTCTCTCTCTCTCTCTCTAGCCAGCGGGGTCTATACCTTTGACCTAGTACTCATTTCAGGCATGCCCAAATGAAGTGGATACCCAATTATTTAAGGTCCCAAACCAAGACGGTTGATAAAGATCCAGAGAAGTTGCAGCGTCCAGTCAGACAGCTGACCCTTCTGACCCTTCTGAGATACTGACAGTCCCTAGGGCCTAGGGGGACAATTCCCCTTACAGACGCCACTTCATCTGTTATAAAGGCAAAGTGCCAACTACAGAGCAGAGGAGGACCTGCACGTGCCTATAAGCATGCAATCTATTGCTTGGATGTTTGTTGTTTGTATGTGGCTCTGGAGGGTGGCCAGTTGGGGTAATGCATTCACTTTCACATTCTACTCCTGGGATCCTTTTTATCTTTTGGCTGGTGCCATACACTGCTCTCGTCCTGAAAACTCTTCTCTGTTGTCTGCCAGGCTCAGTGCTTCCCCAGTGATCACTTCTCTCTCATTGATACCTAGTTTAAAATAGCTTGTTGCGATTTTGTATCTATTCTGATAGGTGTGTGCATTCATGTGATGACTCACTGTGCAAATACGTATGCTCCAGGGATATTACACTAACAATGAGAGTTGGATTAACTAAAAGGGTCCAATCAGATTCCACTATTTATTTTAGGGAAACAATAAACATATGATCAGTTGCTGTGGGGCTGCAAAGAGTAGGGAAGGTTTCGAATGGGGGTCAGCAACAGATTGACCTACCTGTTGATTGTGACCATGTTGAGACATGAAAGGTTTTGGAAGTATTTACCGGGGCCTGGTCTACCTAAGGTTGAGAACTACTGATGTAAGAAGAGAAGATGGTAGAGTGGAACCCTGCATGGGGCAGCGGGGGAGAGGGGCAGATTACAGCAGAAAATACTGGCTTCACTGGACATGTAAGTATTGTTTTTGAAGACCTATCAGACAAAACAAGAGGCAAAAAAGGATATTTTGCATTTTACCAGTTCCCTCAAGCTGCTTCTCTTGGACCCTACATAGGCACTGTGATGTTAGCAGGTACAATGTATGACCAACAGTTGCCCACAACCCAGAGCATCTGAGAGAAGAGGAGAGCGCAAACTGCTAGGGAAACCAGGGGTAAGGTAAGTAAATATACTTTTTATTGGTACCCTAGACAAAACAGAAGCATTTACCCCTTGGGGTAGATCCACTGCAAAAAAAAAAAAAAAATTAGATTTTGCCTAGCATTCCACTTTAAAAAAAAAGTGAAGGGAGATGTAATCTATACTGGCAATGAGGACCATACCTTTCTCCAGGAATGATGGACCCCTTGTTAGAATGATCAAGACTTTATTTCAACATGTGTGAGAACAATAACGGGGGAAGTTAGATATTTTTGCCATCTGGAAGCTAATCCGGTAACCATCTTTTTTTATGACTTTTACCATAATTTGACACCTTCTTGTGGTTTCTATCAATGTCTAGAAAGAAAATTAAAAGTCCAGAAATTTGAAAAGAAACTGGCCGGTCACAAGTATGTTGTATAAATAAGGATGGCATGTGTGGGGGTGGTTATATTTCTGGAGTTGCACTTTAAGAAGGGGTTATAATTAAAGTAGGATCCCTGACAAATAATGAAATACACCATTGAAATACATAAATGTGACCTGTTTTACATGCCAAAGGATTTGTAATTCTGTGCAATTTACACATCTCTACCAGGCTACACAGTCAAGAGTTAGTGGTAGAGGGGCAATTTAAATGGATTTTCACAGGTTATCAAAATGCGGACAAAGTCTTTACTTGATGACCCCATTGGCCTGTATTTGGCAGCTCACCACTAGTGATCTGAACACCCCACCAGTTCGGTTCTCACCAGAACACGCAAACAGGCAAAAAGTTCTAGCGAACATGCAAACCTTACAAAAGTCTATGAGACACAAACATGAAAAACAAAAGTGCTATTTTTAACCACTTCCGGACCGCCGCACGCCGATAAACGTCCTCACCTTGAGGACAGATATCATTGTTATGGCAGCAACTAGCTGCCATAACCCCAGTATCGCCGTGTTCGGCCGGCGGTCCAGTACAAGATAAAAGTAGTCTCTGCGGCGGATTCGCCGCAAGATCCCTTTTATCGGCGGCGGGAGAGGGGCCCCCCCTCCCGCTGCGATCCGGTGCCCTCTGCCGCTTACCAGAGCCGTCTGCAGCGGCGGAGGCAATCGGACCCTTCCCGTGGCTGTGCATGGAGACGAGTGAGGGGAAGATGGCTCCCACCTGTCTCCATGACACTGCAGGGCGGAAGCGACGTCAAAACGTCACTTCCGCCCATAGCTCTTAAAGGGCCATTTTTGTTTCATTTTTTTAAAATGTCAATTTTTTTTTATTGCATTTTAGTGTAAATATGAGATCTGAGGTCTTTTTGAACCCAGATGTCATATTTAAGAGGTCCTTTCATGCTTTTTTTCTATTACAAGGGATGTTTACATCCCTTGTAATAGGAATAAAAGTGACACAATTTATTTTTTTTTTTTAAACAGTGTAAAAATAAAAAATAAATAAGGAAAAAAAAAAAGAAATTTTTTAAACGCGCCCCGTCCCGCCGAGCTCGCCCACAGAAGCGAATGCATACGTGAGTAGCACCCGCATATGAAAACGGTGTTCAAACCAGACATGTGAGGTATCGCCGCAATCAGTAGAGTGAGAGCAATAATTCTAGCCCTAGACCTCATATGTAACGCAAAACATGCAACCTGTAGAATTTTTTAAATGTCACCTATGGAGATTTTTAAGGGTAAAAGTTTGTCGCCATTCCACGAGCGGGTGCAATTTTGAAGGGTGACATGTTGGGTATCAATTTACTCAGCGTAACATTATCTTTCACAATATAAAAAAAATTGGGCTAACTTTACTGTTGTCTTATTTTTTTAATTAAAAACGGCCGCCATTTTATTCTCTAGGGTGTTCGAAAAAAAATGTATAATGTTTGGGGGTTCTAAGTAATTTTCTAGCAAAAAAAAATGTTTTTAACTTTTAAACAACACATCTAAAAAAGAGGCCCGGTCCTTAAGTGGTTAAAGGCTTATATGCAAGTTATTGCCATAAAAAGTGTATGGGGACCTGGGTACTGCCCCAGGGGACATGTATCAATGCAAAAAATACGTTTTTAAAATTAAGTTTTTTTCAGGAGCAGTGATTTTAATAATGCTTCAAGTGAAACAATAAAAATGAAAGATCCTTTAAATATCATGCCTGGGGGTCCCCTTATTCTGCCTGTAAAGTGGCGCATCTGTGCGATGTGTAGAACAGTGCCACAACAAAATTACATTTCTAAAGGAAAAAATGTCATTTAAACTTGGTCGCAGTTGTAATGTATTGCCAGCTCCCGGCAATATAGATGAAAAATTAAGGAAAATAATTAAGTCCATACCTGGGCCTTATCTGAGCATGCAGCCTGGAGGTCAGGATAGAGGGGGGCGATCGAGCACCCCTCCCCTGAACCATACCAGGCCACATGCCCTCAACATGGAGAGGGTGTTGTGGGGTCCAAAGGGCCTGGTATGCATTTCAGGGGGGACCCCACGCTGTTTTTTTTTTTCATTTTGGCATGGAGTTCCCCTTAAAATCTATACCAGACCGAAAGAGCCTGATATGGATTTTGGGGGGACCCCATGCCGTTTTTTTCTTAATTCTGTCATAGGGTTCCCCTTAACCACTTCAATACCCTGTATTATATACTCTGCAATGCACTATATATACCCTGCACTGTATTATATATACTACACTTACTGCACTATAAACTCTGAACTGCATTATATATACTATACGGACTGCACTATATATTCTGAACTGCCTTATATATGCTATACGAACTGCACTATATACTCTGAACTGTATTTTGTATATACACTGCCCTACACTGTACTATATACTCTGCAGAACACTGTGCTATATACTCTGCAGTACACTGTGCTATATACTCTGCAATACGCTGTGTTAGATACTCTGCCCTACACTGTGATATATACTATGCAGTACACTGTGCTATATACTCTGCCCTACAATGTGATATATACTACGCAGTACACTGTGCTATATACTCTGCCCTACAATGTGATATATACTACGCAGTACACTGAGCTATATACTCTGCCCCACACTGTACTATATACTCCTCAGTACACTGTAATATACTCTACACTACACTGTCATATATCCTCTGCCTTACACTGTTATATACACTAAGCTGACTGACCGCACACTACACTACACTAAATACCCTGCCTAATCTCCATTCATCAATACTATATACGGCCGCTGTGTAAGCAGCCTTATATAGTGTGGAGAGTGGACTTAGCCCCTGAGCCATGATTGGCCAAAGGCACCCTGCCTTTGACCAATCATAGCTCTCAGAGCAGATCGTGCTGTGATTGGCCAAAGCATGCAGGTCAGGTGCATGCTTTGGCCAGCAGCAGCAGTCAAAGCACTGTGATCTCGCAGTGTATTAAGGGGCGCTCCGTGGCGCTCAAATTTGCCGTGAACGCCCCATATGTTTGTTCTGTGAACAAATGAACACCAAATTTTTGAGTTGAACTTACGTTCGACTAACAGTGGGACCATCCCTACTCACCACAAAGACGGAGACCCCCAGGAAAGGACATTTACCCAAATCTAGAGATAGAAGGGTAATAGATCAAATAAAAAATCCTTACTAGTCTTTATTGTTCAACTGGTTACAACAAGCAGGTTGTAATGTGAACACCAGCATTGACTGTTTATAACATCCTCTGTCTGCAGATCAGAATGTTTAAGAGTACTTCTTTTGCAATTTCACCCAACCCTGATGAAGGGGGGTGGTGTGCCTTCAGAAACGTGTTGGCTGTTATTTGCCCAGCTGAACAATAAAGACTTTGGACTCTTAAGGATTTTCTTATTGGCCCGCCTCTTGGATGTATTACACTGCTTAGCCGGCGACACCCCTGTTCCCTGGATCAGCTTTAAAGCTTCGTGGGACACCTCCATGCTCATTGGACTGAGGCGATGACCCATTGTCCAAAGAGCAGCCTGGAGGCAGAAATGTGATATAGGTAGCTGCAAGGAACCAGGAAACAGGAATGTCTGGCTGGCAATGAAGCCAGAGTGCATGAGTCACAAGACTGACTGAACAGAATTATATAAGTATTTTAACTCAGTATTCAACAATTTGATTGTTGGCCCACTTTACGGATGACCACGAAATGTGAACATCCTATGTTTTATGATGGGTAAAGACCTTTGCTTATAATTGTGGATGTCAATTGAGCCTGGAAGCTGGCAAAGACTGCTCAGTATATCATGGATGATAGAAGACCTCTACTGACTTAAAAAAAATGATAAAAACACATATATTAGAGCTGTTATGGGGTGTAGTCTATCTAACACAAACACACACACTCACACTACAAAATAAAATGCTGTATACTGCAAGCTGCCACAGAGAGATAAGGACGTGTATAGAGGAAGGTGAGCTGGAACATGAGATTCGCTCTGTAATTGTCCAATGTGTGATCAGCATTTTCCTGCGAATACGACCGTGCATACTGTTCAGTGCAGGCTGCAGTATTTGTGTGTAATACAGACTAGGCGGATAGCCATGGGATGTGTATGTAGAGAGTTACCTGCTAGGTACTATAGTTATTTTCCCAGTGTAAATCAGCAAAGTGTTTTATATCCCTGCAGGGAGCAAAATCCAATTACAAGGAACTCAGCTCTGATCTCAAAAGAAAAAATCCAGTTTTGCCCCAACCGCATAGCTTATACAATATAATTGCCTTATCAGTCATTTTATAATTTAAGGTTCATCAAATTCTCAGATTCATTTTAACCACTTCAGCTCTGGAAAGTTTACACCCCTTCCTGACCAGGCCATTTTTCGCGGTATGGCACTGCGCTACTTTAACTGGCAATTGCGCGGTCCTGCGACTGTACCCAAATAAAATTGATGTCATTTTTCTCCCCACAAATAGAGCTTTCTTTTGGTGGTATTTGATCACCTCTACAGTTTTTATTTTTTTGTACTATAAACAAATAAAGACCGACAATTTTGAGAAAAAAACAATATTTTTTACTTTCTGTTATAAAACACACCCAATAAAATTTTTTTTTTTTAAATCTCATTTCTTCATCAGTTTAGCCTATGTGTATTCTGCTACATATTTGTGGTAAAAAAAAAATCCCAATAAGTGTAAATTGATTGGTTTGTGCAAAAGTTATAGCGTCTACAAATTATGGGATTTTTATTATTGTATTTTTATTTATTTATTTTTAGTAATAGCTGTGATCAGCGGCTTATAGCAGGACTGCGACATTGCGGCAGACAAATCAAACACTAAGTGATACTTTTGATACTTTTTTGGGGACCAGCGACACTAATACAGTGATCAGTGTTAAAAAAAATACACTATCACTTTTCTAATGACACTAGCAGGGAAGGAGTTAACATCAGGGGTGATCAAAGGTGAAATATGTCCCTAGGGAGTGCTCTCTAACTGAGTTGGGGTGCTTGTATTGTGGGAAGACAGAGATCCGTGTTCCTGCTTGACAGAAACACAGGATCTCTGTCTTCCCTTGTCACAGAACGGCGATCTGCCTTGTTTAAATAGGCAGACCGCCGTTCTGTCTCTGTCGGGAATAATCGGCAGGTCCCGGTGGACACCGGGTTCGCTAGACCCTCTGATTGGCTCCCGCTGTGTCCAATCACAGCGGGAGCTGGTGGCGCGGGTGCGCACCACAGATCCAGCGGTACAGAATCAGATACCTGTACGTGAATCTACCTTTAGTAACCACCGCCCCGCAGTACATATACGTGAGGAAGCCAGCAAGCAGTTAATCAATGCATAGCGGCACCCCCCATTAGGGCCGTTGTAAGATGACTGTCCCCAAAGGTTGCCCTGACCTTGCAAGCCTCCCGACACCTCTGACACCCCCCGGTTCGGTTCGCACCAGAACACCGCGAACAGGCAAAAAGTTCTAGCGAACATGCAAACCCTATTAAAGTCTATGGGACACGAACATGAAAAAACAAAAGTGCTCATTTTAAAGGCTTATATGCCAGTTATTGCCATAAAAAGTATACGGGGACCCAGGTACTGCCCCAGGGGACATGTATCAATGTAATAAAAGTATCAATGCAAATACAAAAAGTTTTTAAAACAACCGTTTTTTCAGGAGCAGTGATTTTAATAATGCTTAAAGTGAAACAATACAAATTAAATATTCCTTTAAATATCGTGCCTGGGCGGTCCCCTTAGTCTGCCTGTAAAGTGGCGCATCTGTGCGATGTGTAGAACAGTGCCGCAGCAAAATGACATTTCTAAAGGAAAAAATGTAATTTAAACTTGCTTGTGGCTGTAATGTATTTCCGGCTCCTGGCAATATAGATGAAAAGTCAAGGGATAAAAACAGCGTAATTTAAAAAATTGGCGTGGGGTTCCCCCCAAAATCCATACCAGACCCTTATCCAAGCATGTAGCCTAGAGGTCAGGATGGGGGGGGGGAACCATACCAGGCCACATGCCCTCAACATAGGAAGGGTGATTTGGGGTCCCCCCCAAAGCACCGTTGTCCCCATGTTAATGGGTACAAGAGCCTCTTCTTGACAACCCTGGCCATTGGGTGTCGGGGTCTGCGGGCGGGGGGCTTATCAGAATCTGGAAGCCCCCTTTAACAAGCCCCCCCTATGTGATTGCATTTCGGGTACATTGTACCCCTACCTATTCACCAAAAAAACCACAACAGACAGTTTTTGACAATTCCTTTGTTACAAAAGAAAAAAAAACGGAAGTAACCAGATGACCCCGCCCCCTCTTATGTCACCGGGTGGCCCTGCCCTTGCCTATATAACAGCTGTCAAAGCCAAAAGACAGCAGTCACCGGGAGGCCTCCCATTGAGGCAGAGCTTTTAAATTTTTTTTTCTATTTTCCGGGTCCATCGGGCGGCGTGATTGAAGATATATGGACATCGTGGGACACTTTTTTTTTAACTTATTTTTTTAATAAAGGAATTGTAAAAAAACTATCTGTTGTGGTTTTTACTTTTTGACACTTTTTTCAGGGAATGGGTAAGGGCACAATGTACCCGATACCCATTCACATGGGGGGGGAAACCTGGGGGTCCCCTTGTTAAAGGGGGCTTCCAGGTTCCGATAAGCCCCCCGCCTGCAGACCCCAACAACCAATGGTCAGGGTTGTTGGGAAGAGGCTCTTGTCCCCATCAACATGGGGCCAAGGTGCTTGGGGGGGACCCCAAAACACCCTCCCCATGTTGAGGGTAATCAGCCTGGTATGGTTCAGGAGGGGGGAGTACACTTGCTCGCCCCCCCCTTTCGTGGACTCCTGGCCTGCCAGGCTGCTTGCTTGGATAAATGTCTGGTATGGATTTTGGGGGCCCCATGCCAATTTAAAAAAAAATTTTGGTGTGGAGTTCCCCTCAAAATCTATGCCAGACCCAAAGGGCCTGGTATGGATTTTGGGGGGACCGCACTCTGTTTTTTTTTTCTAAATTTTGGTGTGGAGTTCCCCTTAAAATCTATGCCAGACCCAAATTTTTTCTTAATCCTGTCATAGGGTTCCCCTTAACCACTTAAATACACTGTATTATATATCAAAATTGGGGTTGTGACCTGTCCACTTATTTTAGTATGAATGCACCAACATGCCTCCATCCCATAAGGTACAGAAAAAATGGAGAATGGAGGCGGGACTTTGTGTGAGGCATGTTGGTGAATAAGTCCACATTGCAAAAAATGTTATGATGGGATGTCTAAAGTGGATCCTGTAGCCAGTGATGATACCCACAACATATATTGCAAGAAAATGGCATATACTTTAATACAAAAAGATCATAAAACCAAATACATAATAAAGGAATACATTTGGGCTACAATGAAGCATGTTAACATACGTAGGTTTACAGACATGATTCGAATAGTGATTATACATGTACAGGACATGATAAAATGGTATAATACATGGTACAGTGGATAGAAGTATGCATCAATAGATGTTAACTCTACGCGTTTCTTGGCTTGAAACCAATCGTCAGGAGTCTGATGCAGTATAGCTGCATTGAAAAAATAACTATGTGTCAGTAGGAGTATGGGGAAAATGGACGCATAAAAATGCAAATTTATTTTAATATACTCACAAAAGATGCATGGGTGGATAATAACCCATACATTATGGTGCAATGTTGGTCCGGGTACACTGAATCTCCCCCGGGGTTGAGGCAGAGAGCACGCTCCAAAAGACCGTCGGCCCCGACTGACGGGGTGGCCGGGGCATCTACAAGGGCCACCAAGCGGGGACAGATGACGAGGCCCAGGGAATGGGAAAAACACTGGGAATGAAAAGAGGAGATGTGAGTGTGAGTGACTTGAGTGAAAGGTGGGGAGTGAGTGTGGAAGGAAGGACAAGAGATAGGGCCCAAGGTGTGCATAAGTATGGAAATGTGAAATAGCCCATCACAAAAGGAAGAAGTGTGTGAGACAAAATGTGAGTGTACAAAACGGGAAGCCACTGCAGGTGTCAGTGGAGAAGTGTGGAGGTGTACAGGGAGATTACCTGTGGTGAGACTGCCGGGCCAGGTGACGTGCCCCGAAGAGACATGGTGAGCGCTCGAGGTGCCCGGCCAGTGACGGCCGTTAAAAAGCCGAGGTCTAGGGGCGCGCTCACGCCAGTGTCATGGGCGGGCATAGTGATGCGACGGGGGGCGGGCAGCCAGGAACATTGTGCGGCCACCTCCCAACCCCGCAGCGTCAAGGCCCTGGTAGGTAAATCACCAAAAAAGCTCCGCCTACGGCAGCCGGAGGCGCCAGAGGCGGGACGTGGGAGTCATGACGCCGATGCGTCGAGGCCAGGGCCCGCCCCCGTCAATGGTGGGACGGGTGGCGGGTCATGGACTGGGCGCATCGCAACCCCGGGAAAGGACCAGATAGGTCCCGGTACCGACTGCATCAAGAGAGTGGTAGAAAGATAATGTGAATACTTACAACATGAAATGGACCTGAAGTGTGCCTTGGTCTGATGGCCGGCATACCAACTAAGGGGGCAAAAACATTCAGGTAGGGTTAAGTTTTATTGGTTTTAGTCTTGTTCATTGAGTGAGTTTGGTAAATGCTTGTGACATTTCCACCTGAGGATTGGGTATGTATCGGGCGAAGCAGTCAGACTTCCACCTGCCTAATCTCTTAATAACATGATCTGGGACCCATGCCGAAATGCTGTCGAGGCTGCTCCGATACGGAAAGAGTGACTGGAGTACTGAGTGGGGTTGAGGTGTATGTTGCGGAGAAGAATCCTCACGTGTTCCATGAACTGGCTGGAATTTAAAGGTTTGACCGGAAAGGGTAGCAGGGGACTAGAATCTGACTGTATGGGCAGGAGTGACAATAAGCGGTTAAGTATGTAACTGGACACCAGCTATTGTTAGTTTTGTAGAGGTGGATATCTACTCCGAGGCGTGATTGCTGGGTTTTGGATACCGCAAGATGGAGGACAAAATGGTCTTGGTAGCGTACCAAGTGACGTCTGCACAGGACTTGGCCTGCGGGGTTATTGCAGGTGAACTCACCAGGCTGCAGGAACCCGTAGTAGGCCAGATAGGTAGCTGCTTGTATGATCAAGCTAGGGAGAAGACCAAACGGAGAACTGGTAAGCATAGTGGACATGTCTCTAAAGATGTCACTTGTTATAGGCAGGCGTTTGGCCTTGACTATTGGCTGTTGTTTCTGCATGCCGCGTAGGCTGGCTCGGATTGCATGGCTTGCGAACAAGGACGGTCTTGCGGGATCTTGTAGAGCCAGAAAGTGTTGGATGCCAGCTAAGTATAGGCGGACTGTATTGTGGCACAGGGCCAAGTGACTATGGCAGTATGAGATAAAGGCCAGTATGTGTTTGGCGTCTGTAGTAGTTCCCACTGAGCAGTTTACTAGGAATTTGTGGAAAGTGCTCCAAGCTACATGGTAAGCTTTGAGCGTGTTACAGGACAGAGACTGATTGATGAGCTGGGTTGCTCCGCGGAGATGCTGTTTTAGTCCAGAGTCAGCTGAGACCAGGCCGGGATACGAGCTGATACAGGGTCGGCTCCGGGCACCTGCCGAAAGAAGGAGGTGAAATTAAAACGAGACAGTGCGTCTGCGGCAAGGTTGCATTTGCCCGTAATGAATGTACAGTGGATGTTGAATTGGTGCTGAAGGGAAAGTTGTACCAGCCTGCGTAGGAAGGACATAACCAAGAGAGACTTAGACCTGCATTTAGTAATGATATCTGCCGTGGCCTGGTTGTCGGTAGTGAAGGCCACAGTTTGCCCTGTCCAGATATGACCCCAGAGCTGGGCGGCTGCCACAATCGGGTAAAGCTCGAAGAGAGAGGAAGTCAGGGTAAACCCGGGGATTGCAAGTATCTCTGGAGGCCAGGGTCCTGCAAACCAATGATGGCCAAAAATTGCAGCGATGCCTGTGGAGGCTGCAGCATCTGTTACTACCTGCAGTGATTGGTGTGATATCGAAGGTATAAACATGGATATACCACTCCAGGTGGAAATGAACTCCTCCCACATTGATAAGTCTGCTATTGCTGCAGTGTCCAAATTAAGGACCTGATCGGGGTCTTGTGCCTGTGAGAGGTAGACTAGGAGGCGTGACACAAAGGACCGACCCTGGGGAATGATTCGCATGGTGAAATTGAGCATGCCCAACAGGGACTGGAGCTGCTTTTTAGTACATCCTCTTGTGTGGGTGAATTCTTGGAGTACTGACCTAATTCAGTTTAATTTGTCAAGGGGGAGGCTAGCCTGCATGGAGCAAGTGTCTAGGTTAACTCCGAGAAAGGTGATGAAGTGTGCTGGTCCGTCAACCTTGTGTTTAGCGATGGGGACATTGAGATTCCCAAAGACTACTCTCAATTTGTTGAGGTCTCCTGGGGGCATGCTGGGCTGTTCGATTAATAAGAAGTCGTCCAGGTAATGGATGACCTCTTGGCACTGAGCCTTATGTATAAGTATCCAGGTGAGGGTCTGTGCGAAAGTGTTGAAGAGCCAGGGGCTGCTCTCAGAGCCGAAAGTCAGCTTTGTGGCAAAAAATGGCGTCCCTAGGGGGGGCCAGAGGGGGCCCTGACCCCCCCCCCCCCAACATTATGCTGTGCCCCACCATGTGCCCCCCCCATAAAAAAAAAAATTAATTTTTTTTTTTACAAAAAATCAATGTCTAAGAGGGAGAGAGTCCCCAGTCAGCTCCTGCGGGTGATTCCTCCCCCCTCCCTCTGCTTGCTGACACTGCATAATGCGAGCGCTCACACAACCACGGCATTCCGGTCTGCTCCTTCCCCTGCATCCTCATTGGCAGGGAGAAGAGTGAGTTGCAGAAAATACTCCACCAGGACTCTTACTAAAAAAACAGACTCATTTGTCCCATCATTAGCACAGGAGAACCAGCCTGTAAATTCCAAGAGATGCCAGACCAGAGCAGTCAATAGCAGGGGCAGGACAGCAAGAGGAGGCTGGGAAACCCCACAGTGGCAGAACACCAGGGCCCGGTGGCAAGACAACCTTTGCAACCCTGATAATTCTCCCACTGCTTTGGATCCTTATATTTTCTTGGTATGCTGGTGACATATATCCAGGGGCGTAACTAGAAATAGCAGGGCCCCATAGCAAAATGTTGTATGGGGCCCCCCTGCAAACAGCCCCCCCCACAGCTGCCCTAGTGTCAATGCAGCGTGACCTGTGCCACATATAGCGTGACCTGTGCACAATGCAGCGTGACCTGTGCCCAATGCAGCGTGACCTGTGCACAATGCAGCGTGACCTGTGCCCAATGCAGCGTGACCTGTGCCCAATGCAGCGTGACCTGTGCACAATGCAGCGTGACCTGTGCACAATGCAGCGTGACCTGTGCCCCATACAGCGTGACCTGTGCCCAATGCAGCGTGACCTGTGCCCCATACAATGTGACCCGTGCCCCATACAGCGTGACCTGTGCCCCATACAGCGTGACCTGTGCCCAATGCAGCATGACCTGTGCCCAATGCAGCATGACCTGTGCCCCATACAGCGTGACCTGTGCCCACTGCAGCGTGACCTGTGCTCCATACAGCATGACCTGTGCCCCATACAACGTGACCTGTGCCCAATGCAGCGTGACCTGTGCCCAATGCAGCGTGACCTGTGCCCCATACAGCGTGACCTGTGCCCCATACAACGTGACCTGTGCCCAATGCATTGTGACCTGTGCCCCATACAGCGTGACCTGTGCCCCATGCAGCGTGACCTGGGCCCCATGCAGCGTGACCTGTGCCCAATACAGCATTGTCTGTGCCCAATACAGCCTGGTCTGCCTTGCCCCATACAGCCTCACCTGTGCAGAGGAAGAGGCAAGCCACCCGGATCAGCAGAGAGTGGGATTGCCCGCTGTAATAGCTTTCATTTGAATTTCCCGTCTTCCCGGGGCTCATCGTCACATAGCCCCACCTCTTGGCCTGACGCCTTTGATGACGTCACACGTCCCGCATTTGATTGGCGTTCTGTCTATCAAAGGTGCCGGGCCAAGAGGTGGAGCTATGTGACGTGAGCCCCGGGAACACTAGAAGTTCTAATGAAAGCTATTACATCGGGCAATTCAGCTCTCTGCTGATCCGGGTGCTTTGCCTCTTCCTCTGCACAGGTGAGGCTGTATGGGGCACAGGCAGACCAGGCTGTATTGGGCACAGGCAACGCTGTATTGGGCACAGGTCACGCTGCATTGGGCACAGGTCACAGCTTGCCTCTTCCTCTCCTCTCTCTTCCCCTGGCTGGGAGACTGTGCCAGCGGTGCTCTCATCCTCACTGGGCCCCACTTGGCTGCGGGCCCCATAGCGCCCGCATGGGTCGCTATGGTGGTAGTTACGCCCCTGCATATATCTCTTGTTTTCTGCCACCCTGGGGGACCTCAATACAGTAGGAAGGGAGCTCACTGCAGAACATGTGAAAGGGCCATTGTGGGGTCGTAGTAAAGGGCCCCAGTATATATTTATATATCTATACATATCTATATATCTATAGATATATATATGCATTTTATAGTTGCCCCCCTACTTTTGTCCCTGTCTCCCCATGTGCCCCCCCTAAATATGAAAGCTGGAGACGCCACTGGTAGCGAAGTAGTACGCCTCTTTCCACTTAATTCCGTGCCAACACCAGAGGGACGGGTGGATAGGCAGGAGTTTAAAGGCGTCTGAGATGTTGGCCTTAGAGAGCCAGGCGCCTGTGCCTGCTTTGATAATGGCCTGAATTGCCATGTCTACGGAGGCATACTTCAGGGAAAACTCTTCGGCGGGAATTAAGGAATTCAGGCTGGGAATGTGGGAAGAATGAGGCGCAGACAGGTCGTACACCAAGCGAGCTTTATTCGAGAACTTGCCCTTGACAAGCCCAATAGGGCTAACTCTCCAATAGGGCTGCAACTAACGATTATTTTCATAATCGATTAGTTGGCCGATTATTGTTTCGATTAATCGATTATTCGGTTAATAACCTTAAAAAAAAGTGTGGTGTATAATTTAGTTTATTATGTAAAGTTTAAAAAAAAAAAGGAAATTTATTCCTAAATATCTCAATGCAGTGGTAAATATAAATTAACAACTTTATGGTTAGGGAGCAAAAGCTCTAATCCACTCTGAGAATAAGACAGAGGAGATATACTGTATATACTATTAGAGGATATATACTATTAAAGGGTGAATCTGGTAAATATCATCATACTCAGAGATCAATTTTTTTTTTATTTAAAAAACAATGTCTTCCTTCAAAAACAAAATGTCATTTTAAGAATGTTCGTTTGATTTTATAATCGTTAGTGGGGTCAAATCGATAAATAATAGAAAACTTCTTGGTGAAAGGAATTTTGTGGTTGTGACAGTGTATGTGGTTTTCGTTCAGAAATTACATTCTTTTTAAAAACAGAATGTTATAAACAAGTGAAAATTTCAAACAACATTCTTTCATTCAGCGAATGTACAAAGATTTTTCGTCTGAATATTCTCATCTGAAAATTGATCGGTGTGGCCAGCATAAGGCTCAGTACACACCTATGCATTTTGCTTTTGATCCGTTTCTGCAGTGCTTTTTGCTGTGCGTTTTGATTTTTGCACACCTGATTTTGCTGCGATTTGCGTTGTTGCATTTTTTTTTGGAGAATTTGTTTTTGGGCAGATTAAAAAACACAAATTGCTGCAAAAACGCATTACATGCTTTTCTGCAGCTTCTCCATTGAAGTATATTGAACCAAAAAAGCACCGTTTTGCGTTAAAAAAAAACAAAAATGTCCCTGACCCTTTCCAAATACGCAGCGGCTGAAAAAGGCATAGATGTGAACGTGTCCCATAGGAAACCATGTAAATGAACTAAAGTGCGTTTCTGCAAAAAGCACCAAAAAACACATAGATGTGAACCAGGTCTAAGACGTTTATTAACATAATGTTTTTTTTTTTTTTTTTAACCCCATTATGTTACTGGCCGATTAATCGATTATGAAAATAGTAATCGATTAATTTCATAATCGATTAGTTGTCGATTAATCGATTAGTTGTTTCAGCCCTACTCTCCAAGTGACGAAAGGGGGCTGTGTGAAGGGAGCTATGATGAAGTCTCGTTCCAGTTCAGCCTGTAATAGCATGTCTATGGCCTGCTCGTCGGTGGCCGCTGAGCGGAGGTTCCTGCATTCATAGGTTGTATGGGGCAGAGAGATGAGGCCGGTGTGGAACCCTACTGTGAATCCTTAAATAAGGAAGGTGGCCAAGGAAGGAGTAGGGTGTGAGGAAAGATAGAGCCCCAGCCACAGGACATTAACTCGGCCTAGTCATGCCTTCTTCTGCTGCTTGATCTCGCATAGATTTCTCAGGTGTGCCCTCTGGCATATGATGCAGATATGGAGCAGGCGACATTGGCTAAAATTACATAAGCCATAGTTGTAGCTGTTACAAATGGCTGCTCCTCCTACAGTCCGAATAGAGCATCCGAACTTGTCCACTTGGGACGTCTGTGCGGGGGCCGACGGACCTTGCATTGCACCGGAGGTGGAGGGGAACTCAAATGGGCGAGTAACTGCCGCGTTAGCGCACCAGGCAGCGGTATGGGAGGAGGATTGGCAGATAGTGCACAATGGTGAGCGCATGCCAGCGAAGTGACGGCAGAACAATTCAGTGTCCAAAAGGCTCCAATCCGTGCCTGTCTGAAATTGTGCCAGCCTGGCTGCTGCTTTTGCGGAGAAGGAACGATGGTAATCGTAAAACGAAAAACCTCCGTATTTGTAGCCCAAGTCCACCACGATGTGGAGATATAGATCCAGCTCTTCCCTTCTGCTGGGGGAGGCTGAGCATAAGACATCCCTGACCATGCCAAAGGCCAGCGCAAACTCTGGGGTGGACAACTTTCGGATGAGCCTAGGATCTTTGGCCTTGGGGACCACTGACACGCCTCCCCAGGTATAGGCTTTATTCTCTGCCAAGTCGTGGACTGAAATGAGTAGGGAGGCAAGGTTGATGTCCTTGCCGTCCAGGTTGTCCTTCCTAATGCTGGCTGGGACCAGATGTGCTGGGCAGATAGTGGGACTTGTCCCTGTAGTACCTGCAGGAAGGGGTGTCAGAACCTGCACTGTGGGTGGGTCAGGGATGGTCGTGGCCGGGCGAGCCTCCAAGAGTGCCACTCTGGCTTGGACATCCATGACTGTAGTCGACAAAGATGACACCATGGTGTGAAGTTGGGATATAGCAGCGGAAATTGTTTGGAGAGAAGCCTGTTGAGTATTGGGCCCAGCTGTGGCTAGCGGGAGGAAGAGAAGCTTAAAAAGCTCTGCTTTCCTGGCCGTAGCAGGGAAAGGCACACCCCTGCGCTTCAGTTCCGCCATTAATTTGGGGATGGTCCATCCCCTGAGGGACTGCACGCTGCCACTGTCTGACATTGGGGAAGGTGACAGAGGGACGGTGAGGTCTTCGCTGCCAGCTTGAGACATGGCTCTAGGTGGCTTGTGCCCTGGAAGTGATGTGTTGTCTTTTCAGGTCGTAAGATGGTCGACCGAAATCTATTGAGGGTGACGTAAAATCTAGATTGTTTCTTTTTCTGTGTCAGCATACGTACCTAGCTCCTGTCCTTTTAAGAGGGGTGTGTGGTTTTTTTTTTACTTGGGGGAATACCGTCCAACCTGGTGCAGGGTGGACCTACTGAACTTGACTGACCTGTAGAGAGAAATGACATATGACAACTGGTGAGGGGTTTAACTATCTGAATTGAAAAGGTGACTTAAATGACTGATTCGTGTCACTTTGCAGTGCGTTTATGCGAGTTTGTCGATTTGGTGTGGTTTTGAAAACATTTTTTTTTTTCTGATTTGATGCGACTGTTGCATGAAATGAAACGAGTGAAATGTCTATGCGTGGGTGAAGGCATGAATCAGTGCCGCGACTGCGACAAGCAAGTTCAAACTGTGGAAAAAAAAATGAAATGAATTGAAATGAGGCCAAGCCAACTGGAGCACGCCAAGACGAATCGATGCATCTCAGATGCCACTGGATTCGAATCGGAGCACGGTATGTGACAGTGAAATGAATTAACTGTTTGCCATGACAGAGGCACAAAACGGTCGAGCCGCGGCTGCGACTGACAACGAACCGGACTCTGGAGCATGTACTGAAATGAGGCCAAAAACAACTGGGGCACACCGGGACGAATTGGTGCATCACCGATGCTACTGGATTTGAATCGGAGCGCATTACGTGACAGTGAAATGAACTGTTTTGCCATGACGGAGGCACGAATCGGTCGGCTGCAAGTGCGACTGACTACAAACCGGACTCTGTAGCATGTACTAAAATGAGGCCAAAAAAACCCTGGGGTGCGCTGGGATGAATCGCTGCATCTCGGATGTGACTGGATTTGACTCGGAACGTGATACGTGACAGTGAAATGATTACCATGACAGAGACTCGAATCGGTGAGCCGAATTTTTGCGACTGACAACGAAACCGGGCTCTGGAGCATGTACTGAAATGAGGCCAAAAACCCTGGGGCACGCCGGGACGAATCGTTGCATAAGGATGCGACTGGATTCGACCCGGGATGTGATTCGTGACAGTGAAATGATTGCCATGACAGAGGCATGAATCGGTGAATCGTAAACTGCGACTAACAACGAACCAGACTCTGGAGCATGTACTGAAATGAGGCCGAAAAAACAACTGGGGCACACCGGGACGAATCGGTGCAGTAAGGATGCCACTAGATTCGAATCGGAGCGCAGTAAGTGACAGAGAAATGAGTGAAATTAGTTAAATGATTGAAATGATTGAAAAAGATTGCTACGACTGAGACACAAGTCGGTGTGCCGCGCTTTGCGACTGGCAAAGACCTGTCTGTGGAGCATGGTACGGTGAAAAAACATTTGTGACATGTTTAAACGAAACGGTGCAACACTGTTACTACAAGGTACGACTCGTAGTGAAGTACATAAAGGTGTCGAAATGTTTGTTTATGATAGCGGTGCGAGTGAGTGGCTAACGATACGGCTATGTGTAGGGTTTTTACGAATGACTCGTAAGCTTCGGTATCGAGAACGGTGACAGGATATCTAACATAAATGCATGAAAAATTGAAAGGTCAAACGTAAAAACCCTACCTGCGACAGCCGAGCCAGACACTTTGTACAACCACGACGGTAACGAAAGCCTCGAGAACTTCGAAGATGGAACTCACAAACGCTAACAAATCTCGAATAGTCGGCCTAGTGACGTAGTATCGCGCACAGGAAACCGACAAAGACCACAGGCGAGCGGGCTGGTTAAATACCCCCCCCCGGGCTCCTCCCATAAATTCAGGCCAGCATACTGGCCTTCTTACACGTATATATATATATATATATATATATATATATATATACACAATTGTGCTCATAAGTTTACATACCCTGGCAGAATTTATGATTTCTTGGCCATTTTTCAGAAAATATGAATGATAACATAAAAACTTTTCTTTCACTCATGATTAGAGTTGGGCTGTCTTGCATAAACTGCACATTTGAGATCTCACCAGAGTGGCTCAATGATATTGAGGTCAGGAGACTGAGATGGCCACTCCAGAACCTTCACTTTGCTCTGCTGTAGCCAATGACAGGTCAATTTGGCCTTGTGTTTTGGATCATTGTCATGTTGGAATGTCCAAGTACATCCCATGTGCAGCTTCCTGGCTGATGAATGCAAATGTTCCTCCAGTATTTTTTGATAACATACTGCATTCATCTTGCCAACAATTTTGTAGCTCACACATACCCAAAACATCAGCGATCCACCTCTGTACCTTTCATCATAAGCCTTGTAGACTCCTCTCCAAATGTAGCGTTTATGGCTGTGGCCAACAAGCTCAATTTTGGTCTCATCACTCCAAATGACTTTGTGCCACAAGGTTTGAGGCTTGTCTCTGCGCTGCTTGCCGTATTGTAAGTGGGATACTTGGTGGCATTTGTGTAGTAATGGCTTTCTTCTGGTGACTCGACCATGCAGCCCATCTTTCTTCAAGTGCCTCCTTATTTTGCATCTTGAAACAGCCACACCACATGTTTTCAGGGAGTCCTGTATTTCACCTAAAGTTATTTGTGGGTTTTTCTTTGCATCCTGAACAATTTTCCTGGCAATTGTGGCTGAAATTTTAGTTGGTCTACCTGACCGTGGTTTGGTTTCAACAGAACCCCTCATTTTCCACTTCTTGATTAGAGTTTGAACACTGCTGATTGGCATTCTCAATTCCTTGGGTATCTTTTTATATCCCTTTCCTGTTTTATACTGTTCCAATACCTTTTCCCGGAGTTCCTTTGACAATTCTTTTGCTTTCCCCATGACTCAGAATACAAAAATGTCAGCGCAGCACTGGATGAAAGATGCAAGGGTCTGTCAGGAGTCCAGAAACGCATTGACCTTTTATACACACAGTAATTACAGGCCAAAATTACCAGGGTATGTAAACTTTTGATCAGGGTCATTTGGGTAGTTTCTGTTGCCATTATGATTTAAAAATGAGTAAACACAGTTGATTGATAATAAATGGCTTCAGCCAAACACTAATGCCCCGTACACACGGTCGGACTTTGTTCGGACATTCCAACAACAAAATCCTAGGATTTCTTCCGACGGATGTTGGCTCAAACTTGTCTTGCATACACACGGTCACACAAAGTTGTCGGAAAATCCGATTGTTCTAAACGCGGTGACGTAAAACATGTACGTCGGGACTATAAACGGGGCAGTGGTCAATAGCGTTCATCTCTTTATTTATTCTGAGCATGCGTGGCACTTTGTCCGTCGGATTTGTGAACACACGATCGGAATTTCCGACAACGGATTTTGTTGTCGGAAAATTTTATAGCCTGCTCTCAAACTTTGTGTGTCGGAAAATCCGATGGAAAATGTCCGATGGAGCGCACATACGGTCGGAATTTCCGACAACACGCTCCGATCAGATATTTTCCATCGGAAAATCCGACCGTGTGTACGGGGCATTACTGTGAGTAAAAGAAATGTTTTTGTGTTATCATTCATATTCTCTGAAAAATGGCCAAGAAATCATAAATTCTGCCAGGGTATGTAAACTTATGAGCACAACTGTATATATAATATACCCCCGTAGGGGCTGCTGAGTGTTGTGGCCCACCTGCCACCCTGCCCAGCCCAGAATTCAATCCTCAGTCACTCTGAGGCAATGAACAGTCCATTAGCTTTGTTTTTATTTTTATTGAGGGGATTGAACTTGGATAGGGTATAGGAAGTATGGGATGCCCAGTGAATTTTAGAACAATCAATTGGTGAATTTTAGAACAATCAATTGATACATTTTTAAGAACAATCAATTGGTGAATTTTAGACCAATCAATTGGGACAACTTATATACTCTCAGGTATATACAGGCCTCTCTTCCTCCAGCACAACTCTTACTGCAGACTATTACTCCTCAGCTCCTCCAGCACTCTACTTGCATGAGCTTCCAGGCACAGATAGCTCCGCGTCGTTAGGCCTGACACTGGCTGAGCCAGGCTTTAGCAATTGCCCTTCACAGGCAGGGACCACGGGCCCCTATAGTGTAGTAAGATAGAAAGTCTTTGGTGCTCTGGTGCAAAAAATTGGGTCTTGGGTGTTGGCGGTAAATGTACATAGAAGAGCTGGCACCACTGGAAATTCAGTCTTCAATTTCATTGTTGATTTATGACCATGATAAAAAGAACACGCAGATGCGTTTCGGCACACAGGCCTTGTTTACAGTTGGGTGTTGGTGGTGCCTGAACACTGTAACCCCTCACAGTTACTCTTGTTGGGCGCAGGAACAGGCCCTGCTGTTAAAAATTTGTGAAAAAAAATGTAATTACTTGCCCCTGTCATTTTACCTATAAATGTTAGTACCCAGTTATATTATGCACATTTAAGAAAGAATCCAGGCCTTTCTTAAAGCAATCTACTGAGCTGGTCCGAACCACCTATGGAGGGAGTCTATTCCACATTTTCACGGCTTATACTGTAAAGAAACCTTTCCGTATTTGGAGATGAGTGCCCCCTTGTCCTCAGTGTTGACCGTAAAGTGAATAACTCAACACCAAGTTCACTAAATGGACCCCTTATGTATTTATACATGGTGATCATATCCCCCTTAATCTCCTCTTCTGAAGAGTGAATAACATCCTTACAGGATGTCTCCAATTTACAAGCCGACCTAAATGCACTGTCTAATTGGGTGACTATGTGGCAGATGAGGTTTAATGTTGATAAATGTAAAGTTATGCACTTGGGGTTTAGAATATGCATGCATCATACATACTAGGGGGAGTATGCACTGCAGTTCCTCTAATCTTTCCTCATAGCTGAGCTCCTCCATGCTTCTTATCAGTTTCTTATCAGTTTGGTTGCCCTTCTCTGCACTTTCTCCAGTTCCCCGATATCCTTTTTGAAAACTGGTGCCCAAAACTGAACTGCATATTGCAGATGAGGTCTTACTAATGATTTGTACAGGGGCAAAATGATATCTCTCTCTCTGGAGTCCATACCTCTCCTAATACAAGAAAGGACTTTGCTCGCTTTGGAGACCGCAGCTTGGCAGTGCATGCTATTATTGAGCTTATGATCTACCAAAACCCCCAGATCCTTCTCCACCATTGATTCCCCCAGTTGTACTCCCCCTAGTATGTATGATGCATGCATATTCTTAGCCCCCAAGTGCATAACTTTACATTTATCAACATTAAATCTCATCTGCCACATAGTCACCCAATTAGACAGTGCATTTAGGTCAGCTTGTAAATTGGAGACATCCTGTAAGGATGTTATTTCACTGCATAGCTTAGTGTCATCGGCAAAGGCAGAAATGTTACTTTTAATCCCAGACCCTATATCATTTATAAAGAGATTAAAAAGTAATGGTCCCAGCACTGAACCTTGGGGTACACCACTGATAACCTTAGACCATTCAGAGTAAGAATCATTAACCACTACTCTCTGAATCCTCTCTGAATGTCTTTTAGCCAGTTTTCTATATATTTACAAACTGATATTTCCAAACCTGTAGACTTTATCTTACAAATGAGTCGTGTGCGGGGAACTGTGTCAAACGCTTTTGCAAAATCCAAGTATACCACGTCCCTGTCCAAGGTTTTACTTACGTCCTCATAAAAAGAAATCTGGTTTGTTTGACAACTTCTGTCTTTCATGAATCCATGCTGTCTGTTGCTTAAAATATTTTTTTCCAGCAAGAACTCGTCTATATGATCTTTTTTTTAAACCCTCCAGTATCTTCCCGACTATAGAAGTTAAACTAACAGGTCTATAGTTATTGGTAAAGACTTTGTTCCCTTTTTAAATATAGGCTACGCCAATCCAGTGGTACTATTCCCGTCATTAATGAGTCCCTAAAAATTAGATACAATGGCTTTGAAATTACAGAGCTCAATTCTTTTAGGATCCGTGGGTGGATGCCATCTGGTCCAGGTGCTTTATCCACCTTTATTCTGTCTAAATATTCCCATATCCCTTTTGAGCCATTGTAGATCTTTCGGGGCTGTGTCACTACCACCCCCCTTATGGATATGAGCTACCCCATGCTCCTTTGTATACACAGAACTGAAGAAAGTATTTAATAAATTTGCCTTCTCTTTGTCCCCAGTCACCCACTCAAGATTCTTTTGTAAAGGGCCTACATGCTCAGACCTGACCTTTTTACTAATAATATATTTGAAGAATTTTTGGGAGTTTGTCCTACCATCTTTTGGAATCTGTCGTTCGTTTTGGGTTTTTGCGTCCTTGATTTCCTTTTTACATATTCTGTTATATTCTTTGTAACATTTATGCCCCGTACACACGGTCGGATTTTCCGATGGAAAATGTCCGATCGGAGTGTGTTGTCGGAAATTCCGACCGTGTGTGGGCTCCATCAGACATTTTCCATCGGATTTTCCGACACACAAAGTTGGAGAGCAGGAGATAAAATTTTCCAACAACAAAATCCGATCGCGTCAATTCCGACCGTGTGTGGCCTGTTCTGACGCACAAAGTGCCACGCATGCTCAGAAGAAATTCCGGCACGGAACAGCTCGTTCTGGTAAACTTAGCGTTCGCAATGGATACAGCACTTTCGTCACGCTGCAATGTCAAAAATGGTTTAATACAGCGCACTCTCTTCTTCTTTATAATGTGAGAAGAATTAAGTAGTTTTGCTGCTCATATTCACACACACTTCTCACAAAGTTTTATTTTTGTCTTTTTATTGGGATTCCCTGAATATATTGTTATTAGTTGTCACATCTGACAGAATGTTTTTTTTTTTATTTTTTTTTTTGGGGATTTTAAGCCTTTTTTTTTAGATTTAATGTTTGTATTTTTTCCAAGGCTGATCTTTGTTCAATGTTATTTTTATTTTTACTCCAGAATATATTTGTGTGTGTTTTGTGTGTCAAGTTACCCCAATACCATTGATATCTTTTATTATTTAATCTCAAGGAGATTGTTTGTTGTTGGTGTCCCTTGTTCATTTCACATTGTATATTTGAAATGTACCTGAATCCTCACAAACAAACTGTCCTTTTTGAAGTAAAACACATAGGAGTGTATAATTCAAAACAAAAATCCTTTATTAAGGGATCAGAACCAAACAAAGAGGAAGGCAACACTGGAACAACAGGAGAAATTAGCGAAGCCTGGGACCCCCACGGCAGACATCAATTCTTGAACATCAAAATTGGTGGCCTGAGGAGTCCATATGTAAGGGAGGGCAGTCTGGTCCAGAATTCGCAGAGATCCAGATAGCAGCAGATGACATGTGTGTCCCCAGGCTGTGGTACCACAAGAGGCTGCATTTTTTGGCCAACCAGACTGGATCCAGGGTTCTCACTTTCTGGTCTTCCTTCCACGCTTCCTTCTGGGCTGTGCTGTTGGAGATGTGGCAGGAGGAGGAGTAGGACCTGGAGGAGGAGGAGGACTGGGAGGACCTGCAGGAGGAGGAGGAGGAACATCGCAAAGGTGTGTCTGAGATGTAATTTGGCCTCTCATACCTTTGTTAAGAGCCTCCAATATGAGCGACTCACACATGACTTGTTGTCCCTCCTCCATCCTCTGCATTTTATAGGCAATGGTGGCAGCAATGTCCTCCTCCATGGTGTGTGGTGCTCCCAGGACCTCTGTAGCCCTCCAAAAGAGTCCTCTGGCAGCCTCCTCTAGGGCACTCCTCCTCCTGCCACTTTCTCTTTCCAGGGGGGGTGGAGGGACCTGCAGATCAGCCAGCCGGCTCGGCCCGGCCACCTCCTGGCTGAGACTTCCCTGTGTATGAAAAAGGGACATGGTTTTAGTTTTTGCTTCCTCAATCACAATCCTAAATTAGTACTCCCAACTAACATCTAGATAACATCATTGATTGGACAAGCAGAAATATTTAGAGAAATGCTATACCTGGCTCAATCTGGGCTCCTCCACATGCGGCCTGGAAGGCCCAGGTTGGGCGTCAGAAGCCTCAGCCGGGGGGGGAAGGAAGCGTGGAAGGAAGACTGGAGAGTGATGACCTGGGTTCAGTCTGGCCTGCCAGAAAATGCAGCCTGTCGTAGTACAACATCCTGGGGGCATAGATGTCATCTGCTGCTCCGGATCTCTGCGAATCCTGGACTTTCTTGCGCTCCCTTAGATGTACTCCTCAGGCCACCAATTAAGATCTTTAAATAGGTGATGTCTGCCGTGGGGATCACCTGCTTCACAATTTCACACAATTGCTCCAGTGCTGCCTTCCTCTTTGCTTGGTTCTTGTAATGTGGGTGGTTAACCTCCCACAGACATGGCAGCTCCCTTAACATATCTAGGAATACTGACATGAAGTCATTGTCTTTCAGTAGCATATCCATGTTCACTGCAAGACACAACACAAGACAAAGCCTAATGTCAGATAAAACTCTCCTAATCTTGTTACAATATAGGCCTCAATGTAGAAGCAGTATAGGCACAAGTTTGTCTCTTACCTTTGTTCTTACGATCGGCGCGTCCAATGCTCCTTCCTCCGCTCACAGATCGTACGTAATACGCACGTGTGTTACGCTTTATATACACTGCGCATGCGTGTAACTCCGCCCGCCCCTGACGTTCTTTCTAGTCTATTCCCCGCCCCTTTTCGTTCAGCGCAGTGGGGGAAGAGCACATGGCGGAGTCACAGCAGGTGCGTGATAATTACAGGAACGAGGAGGAGGAGGAGGAAAGCCCGGATCCGGACACGTCCTGATCCAGAAGGAGACGTTTTAAGGCCACAAATATGTCCTTTGGGGAGATGTTGTAGATGGTCGACATCATGAAGAAGGCCGACTATGACGGAAAGTATGGGCCTTACCCCAACCCCAATATCAGAAAGGCCAAGATCATGGCGAAAGTGGTCAAAAGTCTGCACAGGAATTTCGGGGTACGACGATCGAAAGATCAGCTCAGGAAGCGGTGGTCGGACCTGAAATTAAGAGAGCCAGAGCAGAGCAGTACAGAAAGAGTGCTGCAAAAAAGTAAGTAGTTGTGCTGTGTTCCTATTCTTTCTGTCTTTATTCCGTTCATGCTGCTCCATATGCTTTTCTTAATTGTACAGTTTAAAAGGGCAACTTTAATGTTCATGGGCCCATTATTCGTTCGTATCAAACATTTTTCTTTCGGCCTCTAAAACACCATTGTTTAGGCCATATGCATTTTCCCACATTTTTTAGGGCCTACTTGGATGCCAAATATTTGTTTGTCTAGATGGGTTTGTTACTAGAATGAAATGCAAACTAGATTCTGTGTAAGGAGAGGACACTGAGCAGCTGTTTTCACATCTGGACGCTGGAGCACTAGTGTGGGACACAAGAACACAATCTTTATTAGGGGGCCACACAGGTGCTCCAGTGTATACTATAGGGGGGTCTCCATCTGTGAAGCTTGTACTAAACAGGTAAAGTATTGCAGCTTGACAAAGGCCAATAAAAAAATACATCTTTGAACTCGGCTAAAATAGACAATTGTACCCCACTTCCAAGCAATGTTTCCTATTTCTAGTTCTGTCATCAAATATCTTTGTGCTAATTATACCATTTTTGTTTTACATAGGGGAGAAAAGACTCGGAGGACACCCCTCATCCGAGGAGACCACAGACCCCCCACCTTGGAAGAAGGTGAAATACCCCCAACCCAAGAAGAGCAGGAGGAAGAAGAAGATGTGGTGGAAATTGGCACCACGACAGGTGAGTGTCTGCGACCACAGGCTCAGGTAAAAGAGATGGATGGTGGCAGATTTTTGATACCTGTTTTTGTTTGGTTTCTCTCTTTTTAGGTGATCGTGATGTGAGGGATCGAGATCCTTTCACATCTAAAAGTGCCCAGATCCTGATCGGGGAGATCATGGGGTGTAATGTCGAATTGCAAAACATCCAAAAAAAAATAAATGATGTGATTCAAAAAAATAATAACATCATTGATGTTTTGGGGCGAATTTAAAACCCCACAAAATCACTTGTTTTATTGTGGTCCAGTGTTTTAAATCTTTTTGCAATGTTTTGAAAAGCCAAATTTGGAGGATGCACACAGTGTGCCAACTGTCAATTATAAAGTAGCGGTGAGGAAGGGCTTGCTCCCCCAAAACACGTCCCTTGATCCCCCATGATGGCAGCTAGCACATGTTGACATTCGTAAATTGGTGTGCATCTTCCAAATTTGGCTTTTCCAGGGGTGATTTCCCCCCATCTGAACGCAATATCAAACACAGTTCCTAAATACTGATGTCTGATATTGCCTTCAGGTTTTACCTAATGTGAACTTTGTAAGTTCAAGTTTTTTGTCTTTCTTGTTGGTTTTACACAGGCCTGTTTTATCGTAAATGGACATTTCTATTTTTGATAATGCCACCCCAAAAATTGTTATACAACAAACATGTTGGTTTGTTTTAAAAACCTTTAGTAAATGCACATGTGATTGTGCAGGTATAAAAAAGTTGGTTAATCAAGAATGTGTGGATTATTGTCTCAACACTACAACACTTTTGGGGTGATGTAATTGCTGTTTTCAGCGAAAATGGGGGTTATTTCCTAAGGGCAAAACCACTTTGCACTACAAGTGCAGGTTCAGTGCAGTTGCAAGTGCACTTGTAGTGAAATGTTTTTTTGCATTTAGTAAATAACAGCCAACAGTGCTTTGTATAAGGTTACACAATCACGCCATTTTCTGCACTCAAAACATTTCTGTCAGGGTCAGCTAAAACAAACACAAGCAGTAAATGTCCACAAAGAATTTCTTTTTGTTTTTTATTATAAAAAGGCTTCACATATTTGCTGGCATATTGATGGCCCCCCTACCCGCAAAGAACTCCAGGTAGCGTAACCGTACATCACGGGCACTCAGGGAGGGAAAGCCAGGACGGCCGCTTTCAAGCACCTTCAGTGTGGTTTGATGTATCATTTCGGCCTCAGGCCCAACTGAGCCAGCATAGTTGGCCGAATGTTTCCTTAAAAAGTTATGGAGAACATAGCACGCAAGTATAATATGGTTCAGTTTATACTCCGCCATATGGATGGGTGTCAGAAATAGGCGGAACCGGCTGGCCAGGATTCCAAATGTGTTCTCCACCACTCTTCGGGCTCTGGCCAGCCGGTAATTAAAAACCCTCTGTTCCGGGGTGAGGGTCCTCATTGGGAATGGCTGCATCAGGTGGTCCCCCAGCGCAAACGCTTCATCAGCAACGAACATGAATGGGAGTCCTTCCACATTGTCCTCTGGAGATGGCAAGTCCAAGCTGCCATTCTGGAGACGCCTGTAAAACTCCGTCTGGGCGATGACACCACCATCGGACATCCGGCCATTCTTCCCCACGTCCACATACAGGAAGTCGTAAGTAGCCGACACCACCGCCAACATCACTATACTATTGAACCCCTTATAGTTGAAATAGTATGACCCCGAGTTGGGTGGTGGGACGATGTGGACGTGTTTCCCATCAATTGCCCCTCTGCAGTTAGGAAAGTCCCACCGCTCGGCAAAGTGGGAGGCCACAGTCTGCCATTCCTGTGGCGTGGAAGGAAACTGTTGAGGAAAAAACAATAAACATTACTATTTATGATCAGAAACATGGCAAGCAGATTAGACACAAACATTCTGGGTCAACCTCCAGATAGATTTATTAAGGGGAATTTAACAACGCCAAAGTATAAGTTACACCTATCATATTCCCCCCCCCCTCATAGGCCATTTCTAACATTATAGGGGGTGTGTGGAAATCTTGGACAGGTAACCCTCTTCACTTCATTGAGAGATAAATGCCTAAATAATGGGTATTACTTGGAACAGCCCCTCCTTAGTTACACTATTGGCAGCCCACTGGACAGGTAAGAAGTGTCATAATACAAAGATAGAAATACACACTGTACACATTTGAGGACATTTGGACATTCTGCTATTACCTATCAAGATAATAATAGGATCCAAAAACTTTAAACAGTAGCATTTGAAAGTATACAGGCAGGCCCTTGCACTACATGCTTTGGAGAATTCATCCATAAATATGACCACAAAAGAGATGGGTATAGTGTGTATGGGTTTGACAAAGTCAGCAAATAGATGATTGAGGATAGAGAATTGGAATCAGCTGACTTAGCAGTTGGGGGAGGGAGAGTTAGTAAAAATTATTTGGGGACACCACCAAAAAAAAGCCTCTGCCACTCTGCCTGAAGTTAAAGCAAAAATAACATTTCTAAACATTTTAGGGGGTGTTTGGGGTAAAGCACTACGATGGAGCAGAAAAAATACATTGTTAAGTGACTACATGAGGTGAATATAGGCCAGGAGACACCATGCTCTGGAGGTTATTGAAGGGCAAATATGTATGAAGGACCTAAAATAATAATTACATAAAAATCCAGCATGCATGAGAACAAAGGGGACATTCACAGCATATTCCAATCATGGTAATTAGGGAATGAGGAAAGAAATACAATATATTAGCAAACATTCAATACAATAAAATGTGATATTAAAGGATAAATCTTACCTTCATATACTCCTTCTGCAGGACCTGGATGATGGCAGAACAGGTCTCTGGGATAATGATCCCCAGAGCCTGGGGGGAGATGCCTGTCGAGAACTTTAAGTCCTGCAGGCTTCTCCCTGTCGCCAAATACCGCAGGGTAGCGACCAACCTCTGCTCCGGAGTGATGGCTTGCCTCATGCAGGTATCCTGCCTGCTGATATAGGGGGTCAGCGAAGCCAACAGACGGTGAAACACGGGGTCCGTCATCCTGAGAAAGTTCCTGAAATCATCAGGATTATTCTCACGGATCTCACGGAGCAAAGGCATATGAGAGAACTGGTCACGCTGAAGCAACCAATTCTTGGTCCATGAACTCCTCCCCACCCTGTTCATGGACTGGACTTGTGTCAAGGTCAGGACCCCAACACCAAGCCCCCGCACAGCACGAACTCTACGAGGAGTACGCATACGCAACATGGCTAGAAAACGGTCGGCTGCTCAGAACGAAGTAACAGAACGCACTGAAGAACAGCAAGGCCTGTGAAGAGCGACCTGAAAAACAGTAACGAACGAACAAGAATACAATGACTAATTAAAGTCACGCGGAACTTGCTTGCACGCACTGAAGAGCAGATACAAACCCACAAGCACAAACTGAATGGCAGAAAACGATCTGAAAGCCACGAGTCTGAAAAAGCGCGAATCGTCTCTCACCAAACTTTTACTAACACGAGATTAGCAAAAGGAGCCCAAAGAGTGCCGCGCTTGGTTCTGAACCGGCCTTTTCTAGTCTCGTCGTATGTGGTGTACGTGACCGCGTGGTCGGCGATCGGAAATTCCGACAACTTTGTGCGACCGTGTGTAGACAAAACAAGTTTGAGCCAACATCCGTCGGAAAAAATCCTAGGATTTTGTTGTCGGAATGTCCGAACAAAGTCCGACCATGTGTACGGGGCATTAAATGACAATAGTGTTCCTTAAGTTCCTTAAAAGCACTTTTCTTATTGTTTATAGCGTTTTTAACGCCGTGAGCCACATAGGTTTTATTTTTAGCCTTATAAACGTATTGTCCATGGGAATATACTTTGCAGTGAGTTCATCAACAGTCACTTTGAAGAATTCCCATTTCTGTTCTGTGCCCATTGATGTCAATATTCCCTCCCAGTCCAAGTCCTGGAGAGCAGCTCTCATCCTTGGAAAATTTGCTCTATTGAAGTTAAGTATTTTTATCTTTCCCGTGTTATGGTCACTGCTACCAAGATGTACCTTTATATGAACATTAGTAATAAGCTCTGCATGGTTTGAGATTACCAGGTCCAACAGAGCATCATTCCTAGTTGGGGCCTCAATAAACTGGACCACAAAATTGTCCTGTATTAGGTTTATACATTTTTGCCCTTTAACTGTCCCAGCAGTGCCATTACTACAGTCAATTTCTGGGTAATTAAAATCCCCCATTATTATCACTGTCCTAGCCCTTGCAGCCCTTTCCATCTGTGCAAGGAGCTGAGTCTCCACCTCCTCATTAACATTGGGTGGTCTATAACAAACTCCAATGATTAACTTTGAACTACGCACATCTATATGCAGTTCCACCCATAATGCTTCAGACTCATCACACTCTCCATCAACCAGGTCCTCTTTCACACTCGCTTTGAGATCACTTCTCACATAAAGACAGACCCCACCACCTTTCCCTTTTACTCTGTCTCTCAGAAAGAGTGCATAGCCAGGAATATTTATAGACCAGTCATGTGAGGAATGAAGCCAAGTTTCAGCAATACCGATTACATCATAGCTCTCCTCGTGCACCAGAGCTTCCAACTCACCTATTTTGCTTGGCAGACTTCTGGCATTGGTGAACAAACACTTTAATGCATTATTACATTTCGCTCTGGTGTTTTTCATATCTTGTTTAGTAGTACAATTGACACTATAATTTCCAATAGTTGTTTTCAACATGGGAACTTTCTTGTCATCTGCCATAACCCTCCCCCATCTATCCCCATTTCACGCTCCATTAATGTCTGACCGTTAACTGACCTGTCAGCCCAATGGAATCCTAGTTCACCCTCCCCCCTTAATCCTAGTTTAAATACTCCTCCAGCCTTCCCATAAACTTCTTCCCCAGCACAGCAGACCCCCTTCCATTCAGGTGCAAACCATCTTTAGCATATAGGTTGCACCCCAATGAAAAGTGGGGTAAGCCGTTTCCATTGGGAGAATACAGTGATTATCGCTAGCGGCTATAGCAGCTGCTAGAGATAATCGTGAATGAATCCGGCAGGCTGGTTGTACCCAAGTTGGTTGATTGATCAACTTGGTACATTTAGCCTGCCTACACACGGCTCGACCCTCGGCTGGTGCCTGCTGAACTGGCCGAGATTCAAACCATCTATGGACAACCTTAAATTGATATTAAAGTCTTGTTTTTTTTGTTTAAAAACAACAAACAT
This sequence comes from Aquarana catesbeiana, assembly GCF_042186555.1. Classification (NCBI taxonomy): domain Eukaryota; kingdom Metazoa; phylum Chordata; class Amphibia; order Anura; family Ranidae; genus Aquarana; species Aquarana catesbeiana. The sequence goes on along the minus strand of NC_133329.1, from coordinate 108,179,792 downwards.
GTTATACTTACCTGCTCTGTGTAGTCATTTTGCACAGAGAAGCCCAGATCCTACACTTCTCGGGGTCCCTTGGCGCTCCTGCCGAGTGCCCCCAGAGCAAGCTGCTTGCTCTGGGGGCACCCGAGCTGCCGCTCTGTGTGTCCATTCAGACACAGAGCAGCAGCTCGCCCCGTCCCCTTTCTCTCCCCATTCGCTCAGTGACTTTGTTTGAAAGCAGTGGGTTCCAATGGCACCCGCTGCTGTCTCAGCCAATGAGGCAGAAGAGTCCCCGGACAGTTGAGTCTCTCGTGCAACATCGCTGGATCGAGATGGGATTCAGGTAAGTATTAGGGGGGCTGAGGGGGGCTGCTGCACACAGAAGTTTTTTTATCTTAATGCAAAGAATGCATTAAGATAAAAAAAAATCTGCCTTTAGAAACTTTTTACACTTTTAAACTTTATAGCCCAACTCCAGATACATTGAGGTCTTCAGCTACCTTGAGTGAGTGTCAACTTCTGGGTTGTTGCTGTGCCTTGAAAGGAATAACTCCAGAAAAAGCTTCTCTGCGCCTTCCTTTCCCAACAAACGCCCATTTCTTGTATGGATGTCACAGTGACAGACATAAATTAAAACCTCCTGACATAAATTGTAAAGCTCACATCATAGAAATACAGAAAGGAGCCCCAGACCATAAATCGATGAAAGAGTCCAAGACAATTGTAATTCTTGGAAAAGAAGTCATATAAAAACAGCCAACACGTTTTGGAGGAAACACTGCTACTCCTTCGTCAGACTTTCACGGATAAACAAAATATATATTTTAAATGATAAAAGATGGTGTCTAATTATGCATGCATACATTTTAAAGGGGAACTTTCAAATAATAGACATATGGCTATATCTATTCTTCCCTTCTAGAAAACTATCTTACAAAGTTTTTTCAGCTCGCACACTTTATAATAAACTACAATAAAAATAACGTCTCTAATTACTGATGTGTAACTTGATGTTTTGTGTATATTTAAATGTTTTTTAAAAACTATTTTAATACATTGTCATGCTAAATAATATAACTTGTGTTCTGTACCATGCCTACAGCCTTCAAGGGTTACTCTTGTGGATTAAAACTTCAATCAAACTTTACCGAAAATTAAAAAACTTAAAACAAGTCTTTTATTATAACACTTTCTACATGCAGGTACAAAAATAATTGTAACTGAATAAAATGTATAACATAAAATAAAACCAAATGGAGCATTACTTCTCAAAATTTGAAACCATTACATATCTATATCTAAATGATTGTAAACTTTTATAAGTGTTCTAGTTACCTTTTTTCATCAGTATTTTAATGTGACAAGATGAAAGGTAGTATTGCCATGTACGCAGAGCCCCCTTTTCGAGGTATGTATAAGAGCTGTTTTTACATAAACAAGTATCGGTGACAGTTTTCTGTTTACATTGCATATAAGAACACACATTGGTGTGTGTAGGTGAAGTTAAAGGCAATATTTGGATGTACAGCAGAACTAGATATTTTTTATATGTATGGTTATGTATGGTATATGCATGCATGTTATGTATGTATGTTTGTTATATTATATTATGTTATGTTATGTTATGTTATGTTATATGTATGGTTATGGTTATTTTATATGTATGTATGGTTTAGCTTTTTACTTTACTTTTCAGCTGTACAATGCTACACAGAAGTACCCAAGGGAATTTTACAGTATGAATTGTTTTGTATTTTAATCAATCATAGGGCTTGAGTACACAGGTGTTCCAATGGTTCCTGAGGTCCATGTAAGTTTAGTTCTATTCATGGCATTATGAACAAAGATCATGGGACTGCTCAGAGGTTACTGATCTCTATGTGGATAGGGTAGCCATGAAATATATTCTAAAGGTGTCTATACATTAGGGCTCAAGAAAATAACTGATTAGGGCTGTACACAACCCAGATCAGTGAATTTCTCTCGCAAGCACAGCCAGGTATTTCTGATCGGCTGCAGACAGGAAGTCTGTACAAATCAATGTCAGGCTGACGCTGTTCAAGGCTGTCCACAGCTGTTCACATGTAATCACACATGGAGCGATTACACAAGGTTAGTGACACATGTGAGCCCCTGAATGTGAACTGCCTGCGTCCAGGAGCACACTTCCATTCCTAACCACAGGTAATTGCTACCTGTGTGATTACATGCAGACAGCTGGGTCATAAACAGTGTCAGACTGTCATTGATTTGTACTGGCTTTCTGTCCAAAAACACCTGACCATACCTGGAGCAAATGTATGCTGATCTGGGCTTTGTATGGCCCTAATCAGCCATGTGCATGAGCCCTGAAAGTGGAGTTCCAGCCTCCTAAAAAAAATGTAAAAGTCAGCAGCTACAAATAATTTAGCTGCTGACTTTTAATATAAGGACACTTACCTGTCCAGGGGGCCCGCGATGTTGGCCCCCCCTGAAGCCAATTGCAACTAAGAGAAACAGGCAGTGAAGCCTTCAGGCGTCACAACCGGTTTCCTACTGCACATGTGCGAGTCGCGCTGCACTTTCTGAATGGCTCCGTCATCTTCTGGGACACATACAGGTCCCAGAAGGGACAGGAGGAAGGGCTGATCTTAATCCGGAGATGATGTACCTTGCCATGGCGGTGTAGGAGGGAAGCCCTGCTGGAAAAAAAAAAAGAAAAAAGGTACAACCCCCCCCAAAAAAGGATATCCAAATATGGGGTGGGGGGGGTGCTCGATTGGATTACACCTACTTTGATTTTAGCCTTTTAGCCTGGAACACTTTAATGAGGCAGTCAGAAAACAGAAATAGTCTGATCACTCTCCTGACATGCTTTTGGACAGCTGATAAATAGGAACATTTGTCTTGGCTGAAAGTTAATATTTATGCCTAGACAGAGTGTGGGTTGATGCTAATATCAGAAGAACAATAGCAATTGAAAAATTATTTCTAACCCATCCCTTCTCCAAGAGCAGCCAGTCTTCATGCATCTAATGGTTCTACAAACATGATGGTAATCTCTTGTCTAAATATTATATGGGATTTATATAGCACCAACAGTTTGGCAAGCACTTTACATAATAAAGGCAGATAGCACAGTTACAATACAATTTAATACAAGAGGAATCTGAGGGCCCTGCTTATTAGAGCTTACAATCTAAAATGAAGGGTCAAGTGATACAGAAGGTAATAACTGTGGGGGATGAGCTGATGGAGAAAGAAAATTTCAGTTTATTAGTTAGAGGCAGAAGAGTACTCATTGAAGAGAGGGGTTTTCAGAGATCACCTAAAGGTGGATAGAGTAGGCGATAGTCGGACAGATTGGGGTAAGGAGTTCCAGAGGATGGGGGAGATGCTCTGGAGCATGGAAGGAGGTGATGGGGGGGAGGGGGGGGGTTGAAGGTCTTGGGAGGAGCAAAGAATACCTTATTTTTGAAGAAGGTTAATGATGTAGCTGGGGGTGGAGTTGTGGATGGCCTTGCAGGTTGTTAGCATTTTGAATTTTTTTTGTTGGGTAAATGGAAGCCAATAGATGGATTGGCAGGGAGGGGTAGCAAACACTAAATGGTTGGTAAAGTGGATGAGTCTAGCAGCGGTATTCATGATAGACTGAAGGGGAATAGCCTATGTAAAGGTAAGCCAGTGAGGAGGGAAATGTAATAGTCGAGGCAAGAAATAACCAGGGAATTCATGAATAGATTGGTGGTGTCGTTGGTTAAGAGGGGGCATATTTTGTACAACATGTACTTTAGGTACAAGATGTAGAGAGCCTGAGTGTATCTCATTGAAATTATTTGATAGGAAATCCGTTGCATGAATCTCTTTTCTGCAATAACAGCTTTGTAATGGCTTTATATAAATGATATGCAACCCTGATAATTTCCCAGAACTTTTAGGTGCAGTTTATATTGTCTTTAGGTATCATTTTTACCTTGATCATAATTACAGTTTGGTGCAACTTATACTGTAGATCTTGATCAGTGGAATATATCTAAAGTTATCTATTTCTGTGGTCTTAAAGTGGTTGTAAACTCTCATGTTACACTTTAGCTCATTCTAATCTACACAGATAAGGCTGCAGATCTGTGCCTGTGAAAATTCACTTACTTGTACAGTTTCTCAGAATCCGTCCTGATTTGGTAAATGACGTCACCAGCGCATGCGCAGTCCTTAATTTTGTTAACGGCACGCTATGTGTGCCGTTTCTATATATGCAGGATGCCGGGTCAATTCTTTCCACAGTGAAAGGCACACAAAGGAAGCCTCGTGATGGTGTGCCCTCCTCAGCTTCCTGGTTCTCGGCGATCGAGAAAGGCGATCGAGATGGAGGCTTGGCTTACACGCGCATGCGCAAGATTTAGACAGGGGAGCAAAGGAAGGGCGGAAATGACGTCCGCACAAGATACAAAGATCAGTAGTAAAGATGGAGTTGCCGATTCCCGGAAGAAGGTATATTTTATAAAAGTAAAAAAATTTATTTACAAACCTCGTGTTAATGACATTTTAATATGCAAGGCATTTATACACATTGCTCAATTATAATATTTAAAAAAAAAGAAAAACAATTCTGGGTTTAATTCCTCTTTAATATGCATCTGACAAATCAAATATACTAGTAGGTTTGCATTCCCCGCGTTGGTTAGTTCTATTTTGCAGGTCTGCTAAAGGTCATAATAAAATGTTCTTGCCAAGTTTCAGTCTTTTAATTCTTTCCCTTGTTTCATTACAATGAATAAGGAAGCACGGTGAGTAAGTAGTAGTTAGGGGGAAAACAGAAGTCATTATTTAGATGGAGGGTCACGAGTTGAAGAATTCTGAAGGACAGTGCTGTTACAGACCACAAGAATCTAAATTAAAGATAATGTACTTCTTTGTATGTATCTTTTTTTCCTTCATAGGTTTTCCTGAAGCCTTTTATGAAAGTCCAAGGATTTGAGAAAAAAAAAGATATATGAAGACAGGAACTGCCATATACAGGGTAATGTGCCTACACTCGTTGATCTTACCCAGCTATTATCTTATTTCAATTTTACACAGAATATGAAAAAAATAGGCATTTTTTTTTTTTTACTTTTATGCTTTATGTGCAGCCAGCATAATAGCCTGAAAGTGGAATTCCAGGATATATCTAACTACTCTTAAAAATGCTCACTCCCCCCCAACACCTATGCCATCTAACCTGTAGTAGTACTAGCCTAACCATGACAGTGGTAGGCAAATATATTTGGTGAGTTTCCACTTGATTGGAGTAGATCTGATGCGATACTATGGTGGTGGATACTTTATGGTGTTTTTTCTTTATTAAGACATCATTGGGAATATCATCACCTTTTTTTGTTGTGTAAAGAGGACTGCTATTGGACTCTTGTTTAGTTTATATGCACATATGCATATATGTATTTAAACAGCAATTTGGCTTGAGGGGGTTTAGGGTATGCACAGAAAATTTTGTATTGGCTTTGAGAAGTCAAAAGAGCTTACAGTCAAATGTTCATACTACAGTGATATATGCACAATAATGCCAATTTGGGGTGGAAATCAATTAACCTAACATTTGAAGAAACCAGGAGCAATGCCACACGGACAGAAAAAACCTACACATTCCATGCAGACACTGTCTTAGGCCATGGCTACACCTCTTTCAGGGAAAGGGTTACAAATTCTTGCAGTGCATCATCAGTTATTAAGGAGCAGAGTGTGTTGATTATGTACACAAAGGGTTGTGTCTTTGTGTACTGTAAGCACAGTTCAAGATGACAGAGTACAAAGCGTCTTCTAGGAGAAATCTTTCTAATGAAGACACTAAACAGTCTTTGCGTGTCACCTGTGTTTGAGCACAAATACAGCGCTGAACTCTGCGGAAAGTTGTTTGACTGACATGGCGGTGGTAGTACTGCACAGACTGAGCGGCATAGCAGACATACCAAGAGCAACAATTATTTAGAGTGTAGCTTTGTGATCCGATGCATCACAAAACCCTCTCTGGTCATGTGACTATATGAAATAGATTGATTCCATTGGCCTAGGCGTTTGGTGACAGGCATAAGACACGTAGAACAGGCTGCTCTACTGGCTCGCAGCAGATTTATCTAAGTCAGTATATACATATACAGGTGTATATTTATACATAAAGAAAGAGCATGTGACACACTTACTAAGACTCACTCAGTATTATTAGAATTTATTCAAAATTTTACAAAGTACATAAGAATGAAATGGACAACTGCTTACATCACCAATATTATTATTATTATTATTATACAGGATTTACATAGCGCCGACAGTTTACGCAGCGCTTTACAACATTAGGGCAGACAGTACAATTACATCACAATTCAATACAGGGGGGGAATCAGAGAACCCTGCTCGTTAGAGCTTACAATCTAGGAGGGAGGGTCAAGTTATACAAAAGGGTAATAGTTGTAGGGGATGAACTAATTAAGAAAATAGTGCAGTTGTTAGATGGAGGCAGGATAGGCTTCTCTGAAGAGGAATGTTTTCAGGGATCGCCTAAAGATGGATAAATTTGGAGACAGTCTGACAGATTGGGGTAGGGAATTCCAGAGGATGGGGGAGGCTCGGGAGAAGTCCTGGAGGCGGATTTGGGAGGAGGTAATGAGGGAGCTAGAGAGCAGGAGGTCTTGGGAGGAACGATGAGGGCGGTTAGGTTGGTATTTTGAGACTAGGCTAGTGATGTAGCTGGGGGCAGAGTTGTGGATGACTTTGTAACTTATTGGTAGTATCTTGAATTTAATTTGTTGGGCAAGTTGCAGCCAATGGAGGGATTGGCAGAGAGGGGTAGCAGACACTGTGCGGTTTGTAAGGTGGATGAGTCTGGCAGCAGCATTCATGATGGACTGAAGGGGGGATAGTCTATTTAAAGGTAAGCCAATGAGGAGGGAGTTGCAGTAGTCAAGGCGAGAGATAACCAGGGAGAGAATCAGGAGCTTTGTGGTTTCATTGGTTAGAAATGGACGTAGTTTAGAGATGTTGTGGAGGTTGAGGCGGCAAGCTTTGGAAAGTGATTGGATGTGGGGCCAAAAGGAGAGTTTAGAGTCCAGGATAACACCTAGCATGCTGACATGTGGGGATGGGTGGATGGTTGTGCCATTGCTCTTGACAGATAATTCAGGGGAAGAGGCAAGTGGGGGAGGAAATATTATAAGCTTGGTTTTGGACAAGTTGAGTTTGAGGAAGTGTTGTGACATCCATACAGATATGTCGGTTAGTAAGTTAGTGATGCGTGAGGAGACTGATGGAGTGAGTTGAGGGGTGGTGAGATAGATTTGTGTGTCGTCAGAGTAGAAATGATATTGAAAGCCGTGAGAGGCTATCAGCTGACCCAGGGAAGAGGTGTAGATTGAAAATAAAAGAGGTACAAGAACAGGAACTTGGGGGACCCTGACGGAGAAGGGAAGAGGAGTGGAGGAAGTAGAATTGTAAGTGACACTGAAGGTGCGTTGGGATAGATAGGATGAGAGCCACTGAAGAGCACAGTCATGGAGACCGAGGGAGTAAAGTTTTTTGAGGAGGAGGGGGTGGTCAACCGTGTCAAAGGCAGCTGAAAGGTCCAGAAGTAGGAGTACAGAATAGTGTCCGTTGGTTTTTGCAGTTAGTAGGTCATATGTGAGTTTTAAAAGAGCAGTTTCTGTGGAGTGTTGAGGGCGAAGTCCAGATTGAAGGGGATCAAGAAGGCTATTCTTAATGAGGTGGTCACTCTGTTGGTTGAAAACCAGGCGTTCAAGGAGTTTAGAGGAAAAGGGTAACAAGGAGATAGGGCATAGGTTATTAAGATTGGTAGGGTCCAAGGACAGGTTTTTAAGCATGGGGGTGACCAGTGCATGTTTTAGAGCATTGGGGAAATGCCAGAGGTGAGGGAGAGATTGAAGATGTGGGTTAGAGAGTGTAGGATAGAGTCAGAGGGTGACCGTAGCATTTGAGCATTTGAGAGGGAATAGGGGCCAGGGGACGGGTGGTTAGGTGGGCGATAGAGAGGAGTTTAGCAACTTCGTCTGTAGTAGCAGATTTGAATAAGGGGAGTGTCAATTGTACCTGTTGACAACTGGGGAAGATACCTGTAGAGTGGAGATTTCATCACGGATTGTATCAATCTTGTTTTTGAAGTGATTAGCAATCTCCTGGGCAGTAAGTGAGTCAGTGGGTGGAGGTGGTGGAGCACGAAGTAGAGAGTTGAAGGTAGAGAAGAGTTTACGGGGACTGGATGAGAAGGTGTTAATAAGAGTTGTAAAATAGGTCTGCTTGGCAGTGTGGAGGAAAGAATAGTATTTTTGGAGGGCAGATTTGTAATGGTTGAAGTCTTTGAGAGACTTAGTCTTGTGCCACAGACGCTAAAGAGCGCGACTACGTTTTTTGAGAATTTTAGTGTTATCTGTTTGGTTGTAGGGGTCAAGGCCTGATTCTGCGTGTAGAGAGGGGAGCGAGCTTGTCCAGGATGGAGGACAGGGATTTATTGTAGATGGAAGTGGCTTGGTTGGGGCAGGACAGGGGAGAGATTTTGTCATAGAGGTGGTCAGTAGCAGAATAGAGGAGAGAAGAGTTGAAGTTGCGAAAGTTTCTACAGGTGATGGTTAAGCGATTGGAGGGAAAGGTGGTGGAAGACAGGGGAAGAGAGAAACTAATAAGGTGGTGGTCGGAGAGAGGAAAAGGATTGTTTGAGAAGTTGCATGGAGTGCATAGGCAGGAGAATACAAGGTCAAGGATGTTGCTATCAGAGTGAGTAGAAGCCTGTACCCATTGCTTCAGGTGAAATGAAGAGGTTAGACTAAGAAGTTTAGAAGTAGCAGGAGTGTTTGTATTAGCAGGGATTTTGAAGTGACCAAGAAGGATTGTGGGAATTTCCAAAGAGAGAAAGTAGGGTAGCCAGGCATAAAACTCATCAAGGTAAATTGATAATGGTCCAGGGGGCCGGTAGATTACAGCAATTCTTAGGGAAGTTGGAGATAATAGACATATACAGTGGGCTTTCAATGATGAGAGGGAAAGAGAGGGAGGAGAGTGAATAACCTGGAAGGTGCTCTGGGGGGATCGTAGGAATCCCACTCCACCTCCCTTGCGTCCATGAGGCCTAGGGGAGTGAGTCCAGTGAAGGCCACCCTGGGATAGGGAAGCAGGAGAAGGGGTGTCAGATTCGTGGAGCCAGGTTTCGGTGACAGCAAGTAGATTAAAGGAATTAGTGACAAATAGGTCGTGAACAGCAATGAGTTTGTTGCAGACAGAGCGGGCGTTCCAGAGGACACAGGAGAGAGGGAGGCTGGCATTGGGAAGAAGAGGAATGGAGACTAAATTGCGTAGATTAGAGTTAGAAAGAGGTGATGAATGCAGTAATAGGGGGAGGGGAGAAGTGAGGGTGATATGTACAGATTGTGGGGTGGAGCAGAGGGGTGAAGAAAAGTGAGTTATAAAAATAGTCTTGAAGTACATGTGTGTATTCTTATTAATTGTATGCATTTAATTTATTTATGCTGGCTTGGGTTGGGAGAAATCGTACCAATCAGACCAGTTTTTCCAACCTTTTTGATTGCTTTAACTCTCAAAAATAGTTACTCAAAATTGTCTGAAGGCCTTCCTTATACAGAAGAACTTAGCAAATCGCATTGCTGGGTCGTCAGGTGGGGAGGACTACGAGACACAGGAAATGCTTAATTGCAATCATTTTAGGGGCTGCAAGAATTTAAATTGCTAGATCATGAAAATCACAAGTTATCCCTTTTGAATTGGTGAAAAACAAATTGTGGTGAACCGTGGTCAACGAATGCCTTTCAGAAATTCTCGCCACAAACCCTTTTTGAGAAAATTTGGGTCCCCTGGATTAACTACCACTGGAACCACTTAAAACGTTAGCAATAATAAAACTCTGGATGGGGGGGGGGGGGGGTTCTTTTCTCTGGGGGGTTTTGCTTTCTAAAGTCAGGGGCTGACTCTTTCAGAAGCATATACTGTATGGTGCAGACAGGTGATGGAATTGTTCCTACAACACATACAATTGCTCAGGCAGCTATAACCTTGGCTTCTTTGGTTAAAGTCTGCTTGTCCAGTACAAACTGGATACCTGGGTCTTTAAATTAGAACTTTTTTAATATTTTGGATAGAGCGAGGGAGGGTTATAACCCCTGTCAGATTTTTTTTATACCATCTATGTCCCATTACGGAGACTTCCCTTCACCTCCTGTCCCATAGCCAAAACAGGAAGGGAGAGGTAAACCTTGCAAATTCCTTGGGGACCCCCAGGTCACCAGAACTAGTGTCCCCATTGGAAGATTTCCCCCCCATTACTTTTATGGGGACAACCCAAAATTTGGGATTTTCTTTTACTTTAATTTTGAGTGATACTGGTAAACAGGACAAATAGGGAGGGTGAATCTCCTTAATGGGACACAGACAGCAATAAAAACTGACAGGGATTCTAATCCCTCTCCACTCAATCCAAAACAAAATAAAAAGTTTTGCCTTTAGTTACACTTTAAAGTGATTGTAAAGGCAGAAGTTTTTTTTCTTAATGCATTCTATGCATAAAGATAAAAAAAACCTTCTGTGTGCAGCAGCCCCCCTAACACTTACCTGAGCCCCATCTCGATCCAGTGATGTCAGCGATGTTTAGGATTGTCTTGGCTGTCCGGGACTCCCCTCTCATTGGCTGAGACAGCAGCGTGGTGCCATTGGCTCCCATTGCTGTCAATCAAAGTCAGTCAGCCAATGAGGAGAGAAAGGGGGTGGGGCAAGCCACAGCTCTGTGTCTGAATGGACACAGGGAGCCGTGGCTCGGCTTGGGTGCTCCCATAGAAAGCTGCTTGCTGTGGGGGCATTCAACGGGGGGGGGCAGAAGCACCGAAGAGTGGCCCGAGAAGAGGAGGATCGGGGCTGCTCTGTGCAAATCCACTGCGCAGGAAAGGTAAGTATAACAAGTTTGTTATTTTTAATTAAAAGAAATGAGACTTTAGTATCACTTTAACTTACTGTATTTTGGGAATATTAAAACTGTTGTTCTTTTATCATCTTAATTTGTATTGTATAGAAAGTGAGATATGATGTTGCATGTTGTACCACAGGCATTCTTTGTATTACCTTTGTAAACTCCTAATAAAAATTATTGGAAAGAAGAAATTAGCAACTCAGGAAGTTGATATTTAATGTCCAAGGAAGGGATATGGATACGAGTTGCTGGACTATTGCTGTGGGGCTGGTACAGGTAGATTCTATGCCTGACCACCTCTGAATGGTAGGCCAAACAGCCTCCCTATGTATTCCTCACCAGTCCATTAGGATTAGGATTATTTACCAATTCAATCATTGGCCATGCATGTGTGGGGTCACTGGCCTTAATCCCTATGGTGCTATACTATAGCGACTGGGTGCAGTTAGGGAGGGCCCCACAATGTAGGTGGGCGTGATTTGTGTAGGTGGGCGTGTTTTGTGTGGGTGGGTGCTGGTGGCGACTGGGATGCACAGACACACACATATATAGAGGAGACCTTACATGTGAGCAGCCATTGCCCACTTAGGCTCTGAGAAAGGGGGTTCTCCCCTGAAATGCGTCAGCCATTGCTATATCCACTTGACGTCAGGTCCTGATTTGTCGATGTTCAGAACTGCGTACCTGTAACATTGTCAATGCCTGTTATCCATGCTCGTTTGTGAGTATCTATTTTGCTGTTTTACACTTCAATAAAGCTTTACCAGTGGTAATGCACTAGGGCGGTGCGCCCTCCTTTTCTCATTTTTCTTTAGCCTGTGAATACCCATTATTTTGAGGAGGGCTGCAAGACGGCAGATACTACTGAACAAATTCGGTCACACCACATATTGAGGAACTAGACACCTGAGCACAGGAGAGATTTCTATTGTATTTGGGGGTGTACACATACCATTGCTGTGATGCTTTGCATTGCACTGTGGCAAAAGTTGTGTGCCCCCCCCCCCCCCCCCCCCCCCGTTGCACTCAGAATAGAGGAAACTGTATTTCTGGTAAGATCAACGGGTGTTTTCTGTACTTTGGATCCAACCCGTTTAACCGCTCACAGGCCAGCTTGTGTTCTCCTTGATACCTGCAATCAGCTGGGTACGAGGCCACGGAGTTCGCTCTTGCTTCACTGTAGTCCACCATCCAAATAAAGGGACGACCAATGATGTTCGACTCCAGCCAAGGTTTATTGCAATGACAGCACACCACTCATTCCCACCCAACCCCATGCCCCCAACATGTTTCCCCTTCAGCAGGGCCTAATCATGAGGCTTAATCTGGCATTTTCTGTACTTGCTGAAAATATTCTTAACCTGAAAAAAAAGAAAACTAATGAAGCCATCACATTTAAGGACTGGTAAGCTAAACTCAAATTTAAATTTGAGTTTAGATAAGCTTTAGGCGAACCTGTTGCTTTACCCCTGATTTTTTGGAACATGTTAATAAAAACTCATATCATCCCTTTAAATGCTGTCATTTTTGTACTTAGCTTAAAAAAAACCACAAATAGTACTTTTGGCAATAATTCTTTTTATTTTGTCCTTTGTATTGCTGAATGGATACTGTGAACATTGTGCAGAAAGATTTTTCACCACTCCAGGCAGATGAGAGATGATTGCTTAGTAATGTTACTTCTCTTGTTTGAGATTTTGGTCTGTGGCTAGATTAAAATCACAACATGTACAAATCCTTTATACTTCCCTAGACACCTAATTTTACTACTTATCTAAGTAGTGTGCAACAAATAATATCAATGACAAAGATTAATTGTAGCTTCCTGGGCTGGTTTGATAGTAGTGACCCCCCTCGATAGCTAGCATTTAGCTACAGTGCCTTGAAAAAGTATTCATACCCCTTGAAATTTTCCACATTTTGTCATGTTACAACCAAAAACGTAAATGTATTTTTTGGGGGATTTTATGTGATAGACCAACACAAAGTGGCACATAATTGTGAAGAGGAAGGAAAATGCTAAATGGTTTTCAAAAATGTCTACAAATAAATATGTGAAAAGTGTGGTGTGGATTTGTATTGAGCCCCCCTGAGTCAACACTTTGTAGAACCACCTTTCTCTGCAATTACAGCTGCAAGTCTTTTTGGGGATGTCTCTACCAGCTTTGCACATCTAGAGAGTGACATTTTTGCCCATTCTTCTTTGCAAAATTGCTCAAGCTCTGTCAGATTGGATGGAGAGTGTCTGTGAACAGCAATTTTCAAGTCTTGCCACAGATTCTCAATTGGATTTAGGTCTGGACTTTGACTGGGTCATTCTAACACATGAATATGCTTTGATCTAAACCATTTCATTGTAGCTCTGGCTGTATGTTTACTTTTTGAAGGCAATGTATACTGCATACACAACATCCACCCTTGGAAATAAGCTGATTTCACATTTTTACATGGGAAATTTAGAGTTGTCATTCATATGGGCCTATCAAACTTAGTACAAAAACACATGAAATGCTAAGGGCATATTTGATTCAGCTACTGTAAGTGAAAATAATTGGCTGCATAAAGCTCCAACTCCATCTGTATGTATGCTTACTGGAACACCTATTTGGAGCCTATTGCAAACTAGTCTTCTCATACGACATCAATACCCAATCACTGAAACGTCACAGAGCAAGTTCAGGCTCTGAAGGGATCCCAACAATAATGTCGGGCTCTGTCCCAATGCCTTACTGGCAGCTGACTCTGCTTCTCAGCACAGCGTTGAGAAGCTCCCCTCCACAGCCTGGCACTCCAGTGAGCGCAAGAGGGGTAAAGCAGAGAGCAGTCACCACTCTCCCCTCATTGAAGACTGAGAACTGAGCATTCAACGGTCATGTGATTGCTTGGTTCTCAGTCTTAGAGGCAGCGGGGGACAGCTGCCGCATTGGATTGATGTTGCAGCCACATGGGTGAGTATGGATGTTTGTTTTTTTAAATCCCACACTTGCCTTTTAATAGGCACACAATCCCACATACTCCAAAATCTTGTAGAAATCTTTCCCATAAGAAAGGGAACTGTTATACCCACCAAGGTGGGGCAGTAACTCTATATTAATGTCCATTAGTGAAGACCTGAAACTTCGACTGTGGAAAATTATCATCCGAAAATAGAGGTTTCTGCTTTGCGCGATTTTACCGCGACTTTACCTTGCTTATGGTGTGTTTTTCATAGGTCACGTGACTCAATAAATGCATCAAAAATGTAAAACGGGTGCATTTTTGATACCTTCTTGCTGTGTTTTCATAGCATTTCAATGGGGAGGTGCGTTTTTGGTGCGGTATGCCAAATATGCACCAAAAATGCAGCAAGCAGAGCTTTTAACACCGCATCAAAAGGTTCCAATTATGACCGACAAATTCATATTAGTTTAAATTCATGATATTAATTAGAAAGTCAAATATAATATAATTATTTATAAAAATATACATATTTTTTTTTAAAACGCCAATTTCGGTTTCGGCCGAGTGCAGCCTGAATTTTCCGTTTTGGCACCGAAATTTTCATTTTGGTGCACCTCTAATGTCCATGGTATTGGAAAGGGATGTCCCACAACCTCGTAAAGTTTCAAGTGTGTATAACAAGTAAGTAATGCCCGTGGCAGACCAAAATCTCCAATAAAAGAGATTGTAATATTTTATCTGATGTGTTGATACAACAATGTAATGCTGGTGATATATGGTGAGATATCATTGGATTACCAAACAAGCACCAAATAATCAAACATTGGATGACCAGTCATCCATTCAGCTGTCTGCGTTCTCTCTGACTAATTAAGCCCTTGTGTGTATAGCTATCTTAAAGCAAATTTATACTAAAGCTGTCTGTAGATGTTGCAATCTTTTTGTACAATTTTCTTTACATTTAGAAACAACTATGTAGTAGAAAGGCCTGCCTGTCTGGATAAAGACTGACTGGGTTGTTTAGATCCTCACATTATATAATTTTGGTAAATCTAAAGGAATTTGTAGAGAGATTGAACATATAGACTGTAACATGTATATACTGTCTTTATGACTAAGGCTGTCAGAGGGTAAAAGGCATCAGGGGGGTGTGGCTTGGCAGGAGACAAGCTTAAACCATTTTTCTACACATGGTGATTGGGTGGCAGCTGGTGTGTGGTTCCCTATTCTTTTTTATACAGATTTTTGGGAGGCTGGACCAGTCCTGTTGGATGCCAGCAACCAGCAGCATTGAAGCCACCAGGTTATTGTATGTATGTGTTCGAACAGGGCTCTTCATTATTTTTAAGGGTCACAGTGTATATACAGTATTTAGCTTTAACATTTAACATTTTACTAAACCCAGGACCCTGCATTCACTATATCTGGTCTCCCACAGTACACAGAAAATGGAAATGCAATAGGTAAATGTAGCGCTGGTAGATTTTCATCTACCGCTTATAGGTAAATTTAGTGGGTTACCTGTTCATACATAGTCAGATTTAGTCTCTGTTCCAGTTTGGCTGTGTTGCATGTAGTTTCACACTGTGTCTGTGGGTGTCGTTGTCGCCATAGGTCGGTGTTGGAAAGGCAACGCGCTGAAGCGTATGGGTGCTCTTCTGTCCCGGAGATAACTCGGTGGAGGTGGTCCTCCGAGTTGCATTCTGGGAGAGGGTTTTTATGGGACAGACGCCATGTTTTAGGGTCCTTTTTCGTTCCACCTGCTGGCCCTCCTGGTTGACAGGTATGTGTTAGGAGTACTACCGCGTGGTCCTCCGACCGGGAGGACCACGTTGCTGCAGCGTGTGGGTGGGCCCAGAAGCCTGTCTGGGGCCTACCACAGCAGCGAGGGAATGGTCCTGTGCTGTCTGTCCTACGGGAAGAAGCTGGACAACTGAGAAGATCCCAGGGGAGGACCCGTCATGGAAGGATCATGCAGAGTGCTGGTCTGGAGAGGGGCCTGGTGACTCAGTTGGAGGACGCATCCTAAAGTTAACCTACCGCATAGTACTGCCAGGTCGGCTTAAAGGTTCTAGTGCTGTGTTTGTTGTCCATCGTAAACCATTACATCCTGTGGCAAAGGATCGTACGAGCTTCTATTTCATTCAAGTCTGTGGAAGAGACTTTTGTTCGTGCTGCGTGCCGGTTGTTAGGTTAGTGAGAGAAACCTATCCAGGCGGGCAAAGATTCAACTCTAAAAGGAGAGTACATTCATCTACAAGATTCCACTTCATAATACTACATCAAGAAAAGGTATTTGAACTTCCCTGCAACTCTTCTTCTACCTCTTTCCTGCTACTTCCTTCAGTTACTCTTTATTAAAGCATTGGAAAAGATACTCAAGTGTCTGGTGCCTACATTGTCTGGTATTAAGCTCAACGGGACCCTAGACCCGGTTCTGGTGAAATTGAGGTAACAAAGGTGACGGTAACAGCCCACTTTAAACTAGCAGCTCCACTGTGAGTTAGTGCTACATAAATATAAACTGCTAAATACCTTTCCTAATCAGCAGTATATAGCAGTTTTGTAACTTCTATCAGTGTCTAGTTAAAGCTTGAAGGAGGAGTCTTCATTCTCCCCTCATTAACCTATGAGGCTGCTGGTCCCCGATCCTCTGTCTGGACAGTACTGATTGGCCCTGTGCTGATCAAATGCAAACTCTCAAGGAAAAAAAACTCTTTAGTAATGCATACCAAACGGAGCTTGTGCAGCTTGCCCCAAGGCTCTGTACTATCAGGAGATGGTTTGGGGACTGTGGAAAAAGGGGAGGATTAGAGACGACAGGATCAAACAGCCTTTTTACACAATGGAGTGGAATAACCCCTTTCCACAGTGAGTATAACAAGCATGCTTTACTGCATATACACACTGATTTTACTGTTGTGGGTTTAGTAACACTTTAAATTGGTGTGGTGTTAACAGTCCAACCATATGATACAGCAAAGTGGAGGCTGAAAAAAATACCTATTGCCAAGCCATTAGTAACACGATCTTTGCTGATGGGGGAGGATCACTTTTCAGACAAAAGCATCAATTGGCCAGTTTTAACAGAAGATAATCTACCAAAGACCTTTAGCAGAGACTGCGTGACCAACACCTAGGTCATATAACTATGCTCTACAGAGATTTCATTTAAGACCATCAAAACTGTCAATGGATGGAGGCATCAGATCAATTCGAACTAAATGATCAACTACTGAACAAGCCTCTATTCTTCTGGCATACATTTACACTACCCTGAACATGACAGCTATGAAGCAGGAAGGAGAAGCAAGCAAGATCTCAGAAAAGATGGAATAACATTGGGTGAAATTCCACCGTGTCCAGCTGCTAGCTACGTTGACCCTAATATAATGATATGTGTCCCCTACGCAGGTTGATTATTGCCCAATCAGTTGCTTTGCATGCAGAGATGGATTAAGGTAGAATACCTCCATAGGTAAGGTAGAAGCTTTGGCCCCCACATTGCTCAAAATTACATTTATAAGCATTGCAATAGACATAATGAAGTCGCACTCTTTGCATAATCTGTAATGACAAAGCCCATCCCATAAGATGCCAACTGCCTACAGTGAAATTACATTCAGGTGCACAGTTTTGACCAATTCCTCAATCCTCCTGGAAAATGAAGGAAGTGGCCGGGCCCCCTGGATGTCCACTGCACCCTAAGCTCATGCCTAGGTTGTCCTATGGATGATCCAGCTCCAACTTCCCTGAGGGCAAAATATCTATTGGTGTGAAGCTACCTCAACACAATTAATTTTGCGCCAAAATAAAAAAAAAAAGGACCATTGACCTTAATTTCAATGACAAGCTGTGGTTAGCTTTACCCACACATGGGACCAAGTATCCTTTATGACCTAGACAAGTGTGGCAGCAACTTAGAGGTTATTTCCTCAGCAATGCTCCAGTCTGGCTGTATCTAGATGCTTTGTTTTTCATCCAAACAAGACTTCTTGGAGGGAGGAGGAGATATTTTCTGAAGGAGGCTGTCAAGGTGCAGCTTTCTGGCTGGGCTCAGCCAGGTCAGGCAATGACACACTCTGATAAACCAGTTAGATCTTCCTTGTGTCTGTATATAACAGAGAAACATGTCACGGGGCTAAGATGGTGTGTTTATTGGTGAAGACACATCAGGGAGGGGGACATCAGGACAAAGAGGGTTTGTTAGACTATACACTGTGACCACTGAGCCTGGGGCAATGCTCAGATGGGAACTGATGTGCTTTTGTCAAGTAGGTACTAATACAAGCAAAAAAAGCAAGGGGAGCGCTATTGTTTTGTCCTGAAATCATTGAACAATTGAAAACAGTAAACCAGTGTGGTTTATATAAACAGATAATATCATTTGAATATGCGTGTGTAAATATTAGGTATTATGGACCAAGAAGTGCATTTTAATCCTGTACATGTATAACTTCCTGTAGGTAAATTCCCAAGAGGGATGCCATCTGCTTGGAGTTTGTATGCCCTCACTGTGTTTGTGTGGGCTTTCACACATTCTGAGAGCATATTGGTAAGTTTATCAGCTTACACCCAAACTGGACCTTGTCTACATACAGTATGTGTAGGTATGACGGAACATTAGAGAGCATTCATTGCATTGGTATAAGTGGGCTAGGCGTTGAAGCACCAAAGAAACATGACAGATAATGCTGAAAGACTCTTCTTCCTCAGTCTAAAATGGTTAATATAGATTGTGTAGGGGATCAGACTCAATGCAGGGACAAACTCACAGTTTCTTTAGGAAAACATCATGTTTAATCCACAGGATATTCCCAAACAGAAGGAAAGGGCGTCTTGCCATCAATTAAACAAAAATAAAGTTCCGCTCTACCGAGCTTTATGCCGCGTACACACGATCGGACTTTCCGCCAACAAAACCGTGGATTTTTTTCAGAAGGATGTTGGCTCAAACTTGTCTTGCATACACACGATCACAGAAATGTTGGCCCAAAATTCCGAATGTGAGAACGCGGTGACGTACAAGACGTACGGCGAGCCGAGATAAAGGAAGTTCAATAGCCAGTGTGGCTCCTTCTGCTTGATTCAGAGCATGCGTGAACTTTTGTGCGACGGACTTGTGTACACAGGATCCGACTTTTCGACAACAAGATTTGTTGGCGGAAAATTTGAAAACCTGCTCTCAAACATTTATGTGCGGAAATTCGGACAGCAATTGTTCTATGGAGCATACACACGGTCGGACTTTCCGACAACGAGCTCACATCGAACATTTCCCGTCGGAAAGTTCAATCGTGTGTAAGTGTCCTTACAAACGCAAATACTTGTATGCAAAGTCAGGGATATGCAGCCATGCTCGTCGTTGCCTCCCCACATGGAGACACACACTCTCTCTCTGAGAGCTAGGACCAGCTGCCTTAATCACCTGAAAAAAAAACATTAAACTGCGGTCCACCGACTTGGGAGTCTGCCCCATCCAGAGCTCTATCAGACTCCCAATAAAACCAGCCCTGAAATGGACTTTATCAATACAGGGTAAAGAACTATCCTTTACCCTGAAGTCTTTGCTGGTATTATCTTATATTTTAAATCTAAGAATCCGTGGAGGAACACATATCCCATCAATTACTTTTCCTGTGATTTTAACCTGTTTCACAGGCACCCCGCTACATATCCCCCCCTCTGCTCAAACTCAGGGGGGTTGAGCACCTTGGGCAAACAGACTAAACTCTGGAGAGGGCATCCACGTTAGCTTGTTGGCTACTTGGTCTATGTTCTACTAAAAAATTCAAATTCTGTAGAGCCAAGAACCATCTGGTAACTCTTGCATTTTTCTCCTTATTTTGGGCCATCCATTTGAGAGGGGCATGGTCAGTTAGGAGCCTAAACTGTCACCCTAACAGATAATATTTTAAACTTTCAAGAGCCCATTTGATGGCTAGACATTCCCGTTCTACAATGGCGTATCTTTTTTCAGCAGGGGTCAATTTTCTGCTTAAGGATGCTTTGGGGTGTTCCTCCCCATTCACCACTTGGGACAACACTGCACCTAATCCCACTTCTGAAGCATCCGTCTGCACTACAAATTCCTGTGTGAAATCCGGGGGGATTAAGACAGGGCTATTACACAGGACTGTCTTTATGTTCTGGAAAGCTTTTTCAGCTCCTGGGGACCAAGTTACCACTGAAGACTTCCCTCCCTTGGTAAGCTCTGTAAGGGGATCGGCCAATGTAGCAAAATTGGGGACAAGCCTTATATAGTAGCCTACTAACCCAAAAAAAGCCCTGATCTGTTTTTTGTTCAGGGGTCTTGGCCAATTTTGGATTGCATGGATTTTTGTGACTTGGGGTTTCACTATCCCCCTGCCAATAATGTACCCTAAATACCGGACCTCCTCTAATCCCACAGCACACTTTTTAGGATTGGCTGTCAGACCCTCACCATGAAGGTCGTTAATAACAGCTTGCACTTTAGGTAAGTGTCTCTCCCAGTTTGCACTAAAAACTACCATGTCATCTAAATACACAGATGCATAGGCTTGGTGGGGTTTAAGGATGCGATCCATTATCCGCTGAAAAGTGGCTGGGGCCCCATGTAGGCCAAATAGCATCCTCTTATACTGCCAATGTGTCATGGTTATGCAGTAATCTTTCTCTGTCAGCTTACCTGCTCCTCATGTGTTCAGACTAAGAGGCCAGCCCCTCACACCTGGCTGGTTTTATAACCTCTCCACTAACCATGGCCCCACCCCAGGCCCTATCAGGGAACCCTATATAAACCTGTGCACTGCAAGCCAGCAGTGCTGATCAACCATTGTGTGTTAGCTTTCCTGTGTACTTGTTGTGTTTCCTATGTCTGATTCCAGTTACCGACTTTGGCCTGTTCTCGACTATTCCTGTCTGCTCGTGACCCTGACCTTTGGCATGTCCCCGACTATCCCTGTTTGCCTGTGACCCTGAACCTTGGCGTGAACTCTGTTGTCCTTGTCTGCTTGTGGCGCTGACCTTGGCTTATTCCCTTACTATCCCTACCCTCCTGTGGCCTACTGTGAGTGTGAGCTGAGGGACCCTGGGGGTCGCAACCTGGAGCCAGTTGCAGCCCAGTCCATCCTCACCACTAGAGGCTCTGGTGAAAACCTGCTGGCTCTTAAGACTCCGCGCCCCAGGGAATCTTACGCTCTAATCCCGGTGGGATCTGTGCTGGTGTTCCAGCGGCCCTGCCTTCCTTACCACCCTGACTCCCATCCGCAGCAGTCAGCCGTAGGGTCCACTACCTTGCGGTGCACTCCTGATCCCAACGGTGTACATCTGTCAATTAGCCTCAAGGTGACCTGACAGTTTGATCAGCCATGGACCCGGCTGATGTGCCGCTACCCACAGATGATCCGTTGCAGGGCTTAGTTGCACACTTGAGACCCAGGAATCGCATCAGACCCAAGTGATGCGATTCCTTCAGGATTTGGCATCCCGTTTTGAACAGGTTCAGGCCTCATTAGGCCCCCCCGTTCAACAACCTCAACCGCTATCTGCTGCTGCACCTATCACACCAGTCGCAGCCACACATTCATTACAACTGCCAGCTCCGGCCTGTTTTTCTGGGGACTCCAAGGCTTGCAGGGGGTTCCTTAGCCAGTGCACAATTCATTTTGAACTTCAGCCCCAAAACTTCCTGTCCGATTGGGTGAAAGTAGCCTATATTATATCCCTCCTGTCCGGAGAGGCGCTAGCTTGGGCTGCCCCTCTGTGGGAACTGAATGATCCAGTGGTTTCTAGCCAGCCTGATTTCTTGAAACTTTTTCGGAATATCTTCGAGGAACCGTGTCGTGTCTCCTCAGCGGCTAGCGCTCTTTTACGTCTCCGTCGAGAGTCCGCTTCTGTGGGGCAGTATGCTCTTCAGTTCCGTATCCTCACAGCTGAATTGAGCTGGAATAATGAGGTCCTAGTTGCAACCTTTTTACATGGCCTCTCAGATAGAGTGAAGGATGAATTAGCAGGAAGATCCCTTCCTGCTGATCTGGACGGTGTCATCACCTTGTGTAACCAGATCGATATTCGCTTTCAAGAGAGGGCCCTGGAAAAAAAGACACCAGCACTCCCTGTTCCTTAGGCAGCCTGAACTCCCAGTACCTTCTCTTCGATCCGAGGAGCACCCCCTGCCTGCTGAGGAACCTATGCAACTGGGCTGGACCAAGTTGTCTCCTGAAGAATGCGCTAGGTGCAGAACTCTGGGCCTGTGCCTCTATTGTGGGGCCAAAGGTCATTTTCGTGACACTTGTTCTCTTCATCTGGAAAAATGATCGGGGCTAATACATCTGGAAGGTGGAGTATTAGACCCTGAAGTATCACCTTCACCTTCTCGTCTTCTTCTTTCTGTGTTCCTTCATGTCTGCGCTTCCTCTCGTTCGGTCTCGGCACATCTGGATTCCGGAGCCGCTGGCAATTTCAAGGATTGGGAAACTGCATCTTCCATGAGACTTACCCTTTTTCCCCTTTCAACGCCATTGGTGGTCTTGGCGATTGATGGCACTGTTCTCCCAGGGGGTCCTACTTGCTTCCAGACCCTCCCTGTTAAGATGTCGGTAGGGACACTCCACCAGGAGTGGATATCCTTCCTTGTCTTACCTAAGGCTTCATCTCCTATCATAATAGGTCTTCCTTGGTTACAGTTCCATTTTCCACACATTGACTGGACTGCTGGACGGATCCTGGCTTGAGGTTCCTCCTGTTCCTCTTCCTGCCTACTCAAGGTTACCCCAAAAGAGAAACTTCCTGTTGACACAATCCCAGTATCTTCTGCTCTTCCCGCTGCATATAGCGATTTCTGGAATGTCTCCTGCAATAGTTGGGCTGAGGCACTCTCTGGGTCATGTGGCACTCTGGATGAGGAGCCCACCTGTGACCTTGAGCCGATCATTCACTCCAGTCTGCATGGTCTTTTACCTTTGCCTGTTCCTGGACCCCCTTCGATGCACACCCAGGCTGACTCGTCTACCAGTTCCACAGTCGCTACGCCCTGTGATACGATTCTGGTGGTCGCTGTACCTGGCAATGCTGTTCAGTCTGCCTCTGCACCAGTTCAGCCTATGCCCAGTGAAGCTATCCAGCTTGACTTCTGTGACACATCACTTTCTAACCAACCTGGTCTCAGGGATCCACTGACTTCTGCCCAGTCTGATGATCCTGTGCTGGATGTCCAGCTCATTCTTAAGGGTCTGGGGGACCCTGCTCAGACTCTTGATGGTCTTCTTATGCCTTTACCCATTCCTATAAAGCCTTTAGCCCTCAATAAGTCCTCTCGTCCTCTCCCTACCTCAGTTTCGGTCTCTGAGGATAATCTTAAGTACGAGGTTAGTCAAGTTCTGGATTCCCGGTGCCGTAGAGGCATTCTTCAGTACCTCGTACATTGGGAAAGGTTTGGTCCTGAGGAGAGGTCTCGGATCACTGCATCTGAGATCTTTGTACCTCGTCTGTTAAGGAGGTTTCATCAGGAGTTTCCCTTCAAGCCAGGGCCCATGCGGGGGAGGGGGAGGCCTCATAAGAGGGGGGGTACTGTCATGGTTATGCAGTAATCTTTCTCTGTCAGCTTACCTGCTCCTCATGTGTTCAGACTAAGAGGCCAGCCCCTCACATCTGGCTGGTTTTATAACCTCTCCTCTAAGCATGGCCCCACCCCAGGCCCTATCAGGGAACCCTATATTAACCTGTGCACTGCAAGCCTTCCTTACCACCCTGACTCCCATCCGCAGCAGTCAGCCGTAAGGTCCACTACCTTGCGGTGCACTCCTGATCCCAACGGTGTGCATCTGTCACCTAGCCTCAAGGTGACCTGACACAGTGCCCCTCAGGAGTGGAAAAGGCTGTCTTCTCTTTTGCACGTTTTGTTTGTGGTATTTCCGGTGATATATCAAGTATGTCCTAGATGCTCAATTAGCTTATCTACCCTGGGCATTGGATAAGTTTCAAATTTTGACACCTCATTTAGCTTTCGGAAATCATTACAAAATAGCATGCTTCCATCCGGCTTGGGAATAAGGACTATTGGACTACACTACTCACTATGGGATTCTTCTATTACATCAAGATCCAACATCCCCCTTATTTCCTCTGAGACTACTTGGCGCCGAGCTTCTGGGATGCGATAAGGTTTTAAGTTAACTTTCACTCCTGGCTCGGTCACAATATCATGCCTTATTACTGAAGTTACCCCTGGAAGATCAGAGAAGAACTCCCTATTTCTTAGCAGAAATTCCTTGGTCTCTTGTTTTTGGCTTACGGACAGGGCCTCAGCGATCTCTACCCCAGGCACTGTAGAAGGACCTGTGGTAGTCATTGCCAAGGGTGCTTGGACCATAAGGGATTCTCTGTCTTTCCAGGGCTTCAATAGTTTGACATGGTAGATTTGGTAGGGCGTCCTTTTGCCAGGCTGACGTACTCTATAGTTAACTTCCCCCACCTGTTCTACAACCTCATATGGCCCTTGCCATTTCGCCAGAAATTTACTCTTCACCGTAGGTACCAGCACAAGAACTCTGTTACCGGGATTAAAGGTCCGGATCTTGGCTGAACGGTTCTAGACTCTAGCCTGAGCCTCCTGAGCCTGTTGCAAGTGGGACTTAACAATGGGCATGACTTTTCCAATCCGGTCTTGCATTTAAGCAATATGTTCCACTACACTTCTGAGCGGGGTTGCCTCTTGTTCCCAGGATTCTTTTGCTATATCTAATAGGCCCCTCGGGTGTCGGTCATACAGCAACTCAAAAGGGGAAAAGCCGGTGGAGGCCTGGGGTACCTCCCGTACAGCAAACATGAGATAGGGCAAGAGGCAGCACAGTCCCTACCATCTGCCGTTACCACTCACTTTAACATTCCTTTCAGCGTTTTGTTGAACCTTTCCACTAGACCATTTGTCATGTACCTGAGCGGAGACTGAAATGATGAGGTTGGCCTCTCTTGTATCTCCAGCCCAGGCCCCACTGGAAGCGAAACAGAGGGCGCCAAGGGACAGGAGGAACACGAGTGCTTGCAGATGTAGGTCAGGAAACTTGCAGCAGGAGATGCGATTCCAAGGCAGCAGGAGAATCATCAGATCTGGAACTGTAGCCGTGCACAGCAGTTTAGCTGCGGTTAAGGAAGCACTCCACTTGCGCTGCGGGGCCAGGATGTGTGGCTGGGGAGAGCTCTCAGCAGGAACATTCAGCGTGGTGTAGAACTGCAGCAGCAGACAGCTGGGCAGACACTCGAGCAGGGCGGTAAGTCAGCATCAGAGGCAGGAACGTGGTCATTGGATAGCCAGGGTCATCAACAGGCGGGCAATGAGGTACCAAATCAGGAGTAGAGCCAAATTCAGGAGCGAGCCAGGTCAGAAACTAATGACAAGACAGAAGCGGAATCCGATATCAGGTCAGGAGTAAGCTGGGTCAGCAACCAAGGGAACACACTGGAGGTACAGACATCTCAGGGAAAGCTGAAGACCAGTCAGCATAGAGCACAGGCAGAAGCATCCTTAAAGCCCGTCTGGCGCCAAGAAACATTGTGCGTGCGCCCGCCCATTCACGTGCGCGTCTTCATGCGCGCATGTGCATTCCTGTTGGCCGTTCTGTGAACATTCATTCTGACATGCAGATTTCTATTAGCCAAACGTCTTCTGACATGCACATTTCTATTAGCCAAACATCTTCTTACATGCACATTTCTATTAGCCAAATGGCTGGTTGGTATTCTCTGACATTGCCCCCCTCTTAAGGGCAGCCTCTAGATGCCCACCAAGGTCCGTTTCTCAGGATGAAGTCGGAGGTAAGCTTGCACCAATCGTGGAGCATGCACATTAGAAGAAGGCTCCCAGGAATTATCCTCAGGACCGTAGCCCTTCCATTTAATGAGGAACTGGGCTTGAGCTCCCCTCTTTCTGCAGTCCAGGATGGCTTCCACTTCATATCCTTCATTACCTTCTATGAGTAGGGGGGCTGGAGACTCTGGTTCTCGATCAGGAAATGGATTGGACACAGCTCTTTTTAATAGAGACACATGAAAAACAGGGTGAATCCTAAGACTCTTAGGCAGAGTTAACTGTCTATGAAATATGAGGAAAGAGACTTGAACAGTTGCTAGTACCTCATAGACGCATGGTACTGGACCTGGCACATTCTCATGTTCTTTGTGTGTGCCTGGCCAATAAAACCGTTGCAATACTCTCACCTTAGTTTTATCCACCCCCAGATGTCCCCCAAGAACATGAGAATGTGCCAGGTCCAGTACCATGCATCTATGAGGTACTAGAAACTGTTCAAGTCTCTCTCCTCGTATTTCATCGACTCTGTATAACAGGTCATTTTCCATTGCAAAATGTGGGAATATAGCCTCTTCCCCTGGCTCTTGGCATACCCCATTTACCACTTTTACCTGTTCCCTTACCCTAGCTAAATTGGGGTCCCTAAGCTGGGCCATGCCAAACTTTTCCCGGGTCGTGGGCAGGTCCGGCAGGTCTAACTCCGGAGGGGGGTTCTCTGTGTCACCTGCAAGGACCTCCAAGGGAAAATGTGCAGACTCTTTCTCTTCATTCTGCTCCTCCAGCGGTTCCGAGCAGTAGGAATCCAATCCAGCTGGGGGCCCTGCTCCCTTGGTGTTATCCTATAAGTCCCAGAAAAAAGGGAAGTTTCGTCCAAGGACAGTGTTATACATGAGATTTGGGACTACTCCAACCTCATGGTCCATAGTGCCACAGGGAGATTCAATAGATACAATGGCCGTGGGGTAGCACTTGGTATCCCCATGAATACAAACAAAGCCCATTAGCTGTCGCTGCAACTTTTGGGGTTCACGAGACTGGCATGCACTAGGGTTACTAGACTGTCAGAATCATCTGGCAGTCCACTTTAATGACACAAATTTGTTTCTCAGTGCCGCCTGGCTGTTCTGGGGTGCTTCCCAGTGTAGCAACAAAAGAGCTTTGCTGGGTCATACTGTAATCCATAGGTTGCTGGTTTAGAGGACAACTGGCGGTCAGGTGCCCGGTTCTTGGCAATGCCAGAAGACTATAGGACCCTGGTCCTGGCGGGTCTCCCTTTGATGATTGAGCCTCTTCACGCCTTGCGCCTCAGGAACCTGAATCGCATTTACTTCCTTTTTCCCCCCACTTTAGGGCGGGATTGCTTCTGTCTCTTGGAGAAGGATTCTTTGGGTACTACACCCCGAAGAAAATCCTCAGTACACAAGTACCACTCAACCAGGGCCACCAACTCATTGGCATCTTTAGGATCAGCTCTCCCGGCAAACCGCTGTATAGGGGTTGGAAGGGCTCTCACAAAGCGGTCTACTACGACTCTCTCCACGATTTGGGCTGGGGTGGCAACCTCTGGCTGTGACCACATCTGTGAGGTGAATGAGGTCATACATCTGGCACCTTGCAGGTTGGTCCACATTAAATTGCCAAGCATAGATGCGCTGAGCTATCAAAGCCATTGTTACGCCAAGGCCGGTATAGAATCTCAGTTTTCAGAGTTTTATATTGCCGGGCCTCAGCAGCATTCAGGTCAAAATAGGCCTTCTGTGGGTCCCCGGTCAAAAAGGAGGCAAGGACCTCAGCCCACTGGTCCTGGGGAAGTCCTTCACGCTCTGTCACCCTCTCAAAAACCGCAAGGAGAGCCTCCACGTTATCCTTGGCCATCATTTTCTGTAGTGCAGCCTGCACTCGCTTGCGTAAATCTGCAACATTGCCCACACGTAGACAGGGGCGGATCCAGGGGGGGGCAACGTGGCAATTGCCCCCTCCGAGAAATTTGTGACAGCTGAGACCAGTCAGCGGATGAGTGAGCGGGCGGGAGGCCAAGTGTGCCGGTTAACGAGGAGCAGGTGGGCCAGATGAGAGAGAGCCTGAGCGGGCTGCGGGCAGGTCGGCGGACGAGTGAGGGGGGGTCGCCAGCCGTGTGTGCATGTAAACGAGCGGGCAGGTCGGCGCCGGCGAACGAGTGAGGGGGGTCGCCAGCTGAGTGTCCGGGCATGCAGGGCAGACAGTGAGTGAGGGGGCGGGCCGGTCCACAGGTGAGCGGAGAGACTGGCCAGTCAGTGAGCCGGCGGGCGGAGATCAGAGAGATGACATCATCTCTCACCGCCCGCCCTGCATCACTGCAGTTCCGCCCTCACTGTACAGCCGTGGGCAGCAGAGAGATTACATCATCTCTCTGCTGCCTGCCTTCACTCTGACAATCTGCACCTTAGCAGGCCAACCACAATGAGTAACATGTGGCAGGTGACGTGGCAAGTGTAATCCGCAATGTGTGGCAGGTGACGTGGCAAGTAACAATCAGCAACATGTGGCAGGTGACGTGGCAAGTGTAATCTGCAATGTGTGGCAGGTGACGTGGCAAGTAACAACCAGCAACATGTGGCAGGTGACGTGGCAAGTAACAACCAGCAACATGTGGCAGGTGACGTGGCAAGTGTAATCCGCAATGTGTGGCAGGTGACGTGGCAAGTAACAATCAGCAACATGTGGCAGGTGACGTGGCAAGTGTAATCTGCAATGTGTGGCAGGTGACGTGGCAAGTAACAACCAGCAACATGTGGCAGGTGACGTGGCAAGTGTAATCCACAGTGTGTGGCAGGTGACGTGGCACGTAACAATCAGCAACATGTGGCAGGTGACGTGGCAAATGTAATCCGCAATGTGTGGCAGGTGACGTGGCAAGTAACAATCAGCAACATGTGGCAGGTGACGTGGCAAGTAACAATCAGCAACATGTGGCAGGTGACGTGGCAAGTGTAATCCGCAATGTGTGGCAGGTGACGTGGCAAGTGACAATCAGCAGCATGTGGCAGGGGACCTGGCAAGTGACAATCAGCAGCATGTGGCAGGTGACGTGGCAAGTGACAATCAGTATCTGGTGGCAGGCAAGTGACAATCCGCAGCTTGTGGCAGGGACGTGGCAAGTGACAAGCTGCATCTGAAGGCAGGTCGACGTGGAAAGTGACACACTCGGGGCTCCCACAGATTCTGCATTATGGTGAGTTGAGCCATTTCATTTTATATTAAAATGTAATAATATAAATAAAGCTCTTCAATCATCCTGACACCATAACAACCATGGTGCAATGATGATGAAAGCGCTAACACCAGCCACTGCCTCGATAAATTGCCTGCAAAAAAACATATTTTCTGGCAGTGCCCCTCCCGAGACTAGACTCTGGATCCGCCCCTGCACGTAGAACCTTGTCAGTCAGGGACTGTACCTGACTCTGTATAAGCTTATTGAACTCCTTCTGCTCCTGCACGGCCACTTGGATAGCAGTCACCAAAAAGCGGTTGGTTTCTAGTTGTTCTGTGCATGCTTGTACCAGCTGTTTAATTAGTTCCTCCATTCTCTTAACAGTTTACTGGTACCAGTGAATTCACAAAAATCTTTTCTTAGTGTACTGTCCCTTTAAGAGCGCTGGCTCTTTTTTTTTCTTTTTATTCCACTGCAAGAGGTACAGTCTCTGGGTCTTGTGCCCACTCCAAGCCACCAATTTGTAGGGGATCAGACTCAATGCAGGGACAAACTCACAGTTTCTTTAGGAAAACATCATGTTTAATCCACAGGATAATCCCAAACAGAAGAAAAAGGCATCTTGCCATCAATTAAACAAAATAAACTTCCGCTCTACCGAGCCTTGCTGTGTCCGTAGTCTTACCAGCCCTTGGTTTTTAGTAAGTGTCCTTACAAAGGCAAATGCTTGTATCCAAAGTCAGGGATACGCAGCCATGTTCGTCGTTGCCTCCTCACATGGAGACACACACTCTCTCTCTGAGAGCTAGGACCAGCTGCCCTAATCAAGACCTGAAAAGAAAACATTAAACTGCGGTCCACCAACTTGGGAGTCTGTGCCACCCAAAGCTCTATCAGACTCCCGATAAAACCAGCCCCGGAACGGACTTTACCAATACAGGGTAAAGAACTATCCTTCTTTACCCTGAAGTCTTTTCAAGTATTACCTTAGATTGCAAATCTAAGAATCTGTGGAGGAACATATATCCCATCAAATAATTTTCCTGTAATTTTAACCTGTTTCACAGGCACATAGAAACAGAGGGCACACTGGCCTACTGCATTATCCAACAACATTTTATTAAAAGTAGAATATAATAAATAACTACTGTGGCATTGGGACCCTGTGCTACCTGGAATATTGCTGGTTTACACCAGATTTTGGAGAGAAAGGCACGCTGATTGCACAGGCTGTGTGCTGGGCTATTTAGTTGTGACCTGGCTATGGCTCAGGGCCCCACCCGACAGACAGGAAGTCTGTGCATGGGAGTCAGGTGGACTCCCATTCCTCTGCAGGAGTCAGAGACTGCATGGGTGCAGCCAGAGCATGCATGTCTGCAGGAGGCAGATGTACTTTGTGACAGAGCAGCAAGGCGCTGATCAGGAGTAAGCTAGGAGAGAGCTTAACTCAAGGAAAACCTTTTGTTCTAAGGAGCAGACCTAAGGCCTAGGCTACAGGCCTGAAGCAGCCGTGTGGCAATAACATAAGCCAGAAAGCTGTAAGAGAGAGTGTCACCAGAGGTACAGTGTGGGTACCAAACAGGGACACAGTTACAGGGTCAAGAGGACCGAGGTCAACGCCTGAACAGCAGTGCTGACCAGAGGGCCAGGTGGCTCGGTATTTTCCATTTACTTCATTATTGCTTTGTGGAAGAAACCCCTGCGTGGGAATCCTGGATGGACTGTTTTTTCTTTTTACTTCAATAAACATGGGCCAAAAAAGCCCTTAAACTGCATATCTGGTGTAGACTCAGCTCACTGGTAAGCCCTACACTGAAGCTAAATAACCCCCATTACCACAATAACCACAAACATAGGTAGTAAAAGCACTCTTCAGGCCACTCCTCTTGGTTGCACTCTCCCAGGCTAGCCAATAGCTTGAGCTTAGGGGGGACCTCACCAGGGTCCCTGTAAACTCAGTTGTGCTGTCCCGTATGGCACATGTGCAGTACATACCGGGCACTTCTCGATAGCGGGCACTATCCGACAGAACACCGCCCCCTGCTGAACTTGCCGAATTTCAATACATGTATAAGCTGGCTTACAGGAGAAGTACAGCCAAAGCTCATTCGTTCTGCACTCCTGTGACCCATTTTCAGCTGAAACACGATGTCGGCTGATGTCACAGAACCGATCCAGGCTGGGGTAAGATCACAACAATGAAGTTGGGATCCGCTCACATGCTTGGACTGGCACCCGGTTTAGCCTCTAAAGAAAGGCTGAGCCGGCCGTTCCCGTCCCCTCCACAGCCCAGTGCTCCAGTAAATGCTGGAGGGGCAGAGCAGAGAGCAGTGATGGACAGTCACCAGCTCTCTGCTCAGGGAGCCCTGAGAACCGAGCAATCGGCGGTGTTTGATTGCTCAGTTCTCAATGTTAGAGCCAGCGGGGACAGCTGCTGCATCCACCTAGGTAGGTATGATTCTGCAAAAAAAAACCCAAAACACACATTCTTCTCTTTTAAGATAAAATCAAGTAGATCCCAAGCAATAACTAAAGTCTCATATAATATTTAACACTTTAAGGTAATTTCAAATGTTAATTAAAATCTTTTAAAATCTGCAGTGTTCATTAAAATAACACCAGGCGATCCTGCCATGGGATAGTAGGGACGGTGTACTTTAAATGGACACCAATGGGATTACCTGAAGTGGCAGGCCACCCACAGAATGCATATGTGTGGCAGTAAAAAGGGAGGATTTTAACCGCACATACAGTCAGGTCCATAAATATTGGGACATCGACACAAATCTAATCTTTTTGGCTCTATACACCACCACAATGGATTTGAAATGACACAAACAAGATGTGCTTTAACTGCAGACTTTCAGCTTTAATTTGAGGGTATTTACATCCAAATTAGGTGAACGGTGTAGGAATTACAACAGTTTGTATATGTGCCTCCCACTTTTTAAGGGACCAAAAGTAATGGGACATCATCATCCATCAAACTTTCACTTTTTAATACTTGGTTGCAAATCCTTTGCAGGCAATTACAGCCTGAAGTCTGGAAGGCATAGACATCACCAGACGCTGGGTTTCATCCCTGGCGATGCTCTGCCAGGCCTCTACTGCAACTGTCTTCAGTTCCTGCTTGTTCTTGGGGCATTTTCCCTTCAGTTTTGTCTTCAGCAAGTAAAATGCATGCTCAATCGGATTCAGGTCAGGTGATTGACTTGGCCATTGCATAACATTCCACTTCTTTCCCTTAAAAAACACCTTGGTTGCTTTTGCAGTATGCTTCGTGTCATTGTCCATCTGCACTGTGAAGCGCCGCCCAATGAGTTCTGAAGCATTTTGCTGAATATGAGCAGATAATATTGCCCGAAACACCGTGGACTGTCCCACTTTGGGTTATGTGAAACGGAATGCCTTATTATTAACTATATTGTACTTTATACATGTTTATATTGTATTCTATTTATGTTCGTTCTTTTCCACATTTGCTAGTCATTCTGATGCTCCTGCAGAAGCGCAAGGCACGTAACATGTAGAGCCAAGATCCAGTCTACATTGCTTTACTGCAATACAGCCGCACTCTTTGATTCATTACTACAATGAAATGATACTCTCATCTTTCAGACTCCATGTAGTTGCAAGTTGGTTATATACAGTTGCATTACTTTAATTAGTATTTGACTCATTAATTTGTATTTTAAAATATATGTTGTATTTTAAGTTATGTTTATAAAATAAAAATATATTTTTGTACATTCTGTCTGGTCATGCCTAAAAAGTCCAAGCCTCTTTTCCAATTCTTCTTCAACCGCACATATGCGTTCTGTGCTGAGAGAGGTCCCAGCACAATGACCGAGATGTCATCGTCACCATCGGGAGCTGGCTGGATGGGCTCCCAATCATGTGACCACTGTACAGTCAATC
The DNA here is from genome assembly GCF_042186555.1 of Aquarana catesbeiana. Lineage (NCBI taxonomy): Eukaryota > Metazoa > Chordata > Amphibia > Anura > Ranidae > Aquarana > Aquarana catesbeiana. The sequence continues at coordinate 108,147,023 of NC_133329.1, read as the reverse complement.
ACAGTAGTCAGGTGATCAGGAAGTCTGTCCCACCCCACAGGAAGGTGTTAAAAAGTTTTATAATCAAATCCAACTGGCCTACCAGTTTTTATTTTCTAATCTGCCCTATGCAGGAATGACTGAATTTAACAATCAGAATCAGAACGGTTGTCACACTTTGGACAGACCTTCATTTTGCAGTATTTGTACATCAGCTACAAAGTATCCAGTTTCACTTCTGTGTAGTATTGTCTTGTTTCCTGTAAGATTTCAAAATATCCTCAAAAGGTCGGTAGACTCGGTACATATACTGTAACTGCCACAAAACTGCTAGAAGTGTAACTGTGCATGTCACCTCCTAAGCTGGCCATACCTAGGGGCCGAACAAAAAAATCTCACATATTCTGCCATCCACACTTATAGTAAGGATGGACGAATCTCCAGTTGTGGCTAATGTTATTTGGACAGAAGGCACCCCAACAGTGCCTGCATCTAATTGGATGTAGCCACTGTTCGGGCCAACAATGTTCCACCTGGGTTCTTCGATTTGTCGGATGTCAGGCAGGAGGATACCGACAGTACCAACCCATGGAGAAAATTTTGGCTCCATCTGGAACTGGCTGAAATTCGGTCTGTGTGTGGCCAGAAGGCAAGGAGTTTCTAAAGGCAATAAAAAAAAATATTAAAATAACAAACATCTTATTCTTACATGCTCTGCACAATGGTATTGCACAGAGTGGCCCCAAACCTCCTCTTCAGGTGTTCCCTGCCAATTCTGTCTGCTCCTCCTCTTCTCCGTCTGCCCCCTAGCATACTGCAGTGCTTGCTATGGGGGCAGACATGCGGGCTTGACTCTGAGCCGGGCCATGTGTGTCCACAGGCACAAACAGTGCTGTTCAGAGCAGCCTCACGCTCCCTCACGCTCCCTCCTTACAGCCAGTGACTGCCGCTGCTGTCTTAGTGTTAGTGAGTAGAGGGAGAGAAGAGATTCAGCAGTGAACAGTGCTGGATTGATTGAGGACTCGCAATTGAGGTGCCACGATTATGTCAGATTTGACGAAACATGTAGGGCAGAGCTTATGCACATAAGGTCACCACGCTCATCTGTACCAGGAAGTGTTTGGATCAATTCCCGGGTTATTATTTTGTATTAAGCGCTTATCTATTTTAACTTTGCGACTAGCATATTTATCTTTCCCTCTTATTAAAGTTTCATACAGTTTCATAGTATGTGAGGTTCCCTACTTTGCTTTCATGATACGTGAACCATTTGGGAGTTATCATAGGATCTCCTGGAGATGGCTTTTATATACTGTAGATCCTCCACTGATGAAATGTTAACCTACATGCCTATTTGACACTATAATAAGGACCAAAGGTTCTGGTAAGAGTCCTCCTAACTTGAGGTGACGCTGCACCTCGGGATTGCAAGCAGTGGATCACGCAAGATATTTATCAGCACAGTGGTGGATTTCTTTACACAATTGGGACTGCTATATATATTATTATATAACTCTACTTTTTTCATTCTGATAGTATTTATTGTTGATATTACACCTTTATGAGTTTTAAAGTGTCACTTAAAAGTGTGACAATTTGTACCTATTTCCATATACAGTCCATCTAACTGTTTTTTGCAAGCAACTACTTTTAGATCTGCCAGCGTGGTTTCTATTATATTTAATTAGTGCAACTTTGTAGCAGCCAAATTAAATGTGTGCATTTGGAGTAGGGATAGGTGGGGATTGGCAGGCAGAGCTGCAACACTGAATGTGATCTAACATGGGGAAATGTGTATGTATTGCAAAATATGTACTGTATCACTTTTTTTTGTATTATTTTGCCCTGACATATATTTTAATGGCCAGTCTTCCCAGCTGCACATAATCATCTTTCTTTCCTTTGGTGCCACTAATTTGGAGGAGAGGAAGCCCTGTGTGAGCTCTGAGCTTACACAGTGCTTAGCACCACCTGTCAGCTTGAAATGTCAAGTTAGGTTTGCTGCAGCCACAACGCAGAGCATTTTGGACACGGCATGTGAACAGCCCCTTTCCAGCTCAATGATAGGCTTTAGTTAGATGGATGGGGTGGGGGGGATCGTTGGGGGGTGGGGTGAGGATTAAAACCTTCATTCGTTAATTTAGAGACCTTTGGATGTAAAATTTAAGAGCAAGCATGTCTCTTTAGGACACTTCTCTGCATCCAGACAGGATTAATTGTCAGCCCTGTACAAGCTCATGGGGATTTCAGAGACTAAAGCCAGCCATAGACAAATCGAAATTCAGGATCTGAGTGAATTTTGATCTATCTATGGGCAGACTGGTTGTATTGAAGTTTTCTCTCACTCTTCTTCTGGTTGCAACAATGGCTGTCAATGCTGCTAAATCTGTGGCCTGGTCGTAGGAGTTAATGGCAGCTTCTAGCTATCCACTATATGTTGGACATCTTTGCTGATTATCACCACTGTATGGCCTCTGTTTGGTGGTCTCTTGCCCCTTCCACAGCTCCCGGACAGAGAGCTTTCCATTTTGCTTCTCCACAGCACTATATTGTTTTTTTTTTTCTAGAAAGGAGTTTTGATTTTCATTCATGTTGTATGGTTGGTGGATATCCTAGAAAATACTACTATCCCCTGAAGAAGTGAACATTATTTCAGCTGTCATTGAAAAAAGATCAGCTCTGTCAGAGGGACATCGGTCCCACACACGGACACCCACTGCTGCTAAGCAGTGACCACCAGTGCCACCTACCAGTGCATATCTGTGCTGCCTATCAGTGTCACCTACTATTGCCACCTATCAGTGCCTTTCACTGCCATCTCTCAGTACCAGCTATCAGTGCCCATCAGTGCCACCTATCAGCGCCTATCAGTGGCCCACCAGTGCCGCCTCATCCGTGCCACCTATCAGTGGCCCACTAGTGCCGCCTATCAGTGCCATCTCATCAGTGCCCTTCAGTGCTACCCATCAGTGCCCATCAATGCCACCTATCAACACCCATCAGTGCCACCTATCAGTGGCCCATCAGTGCCACCTATCTGTACCCATCAGTGCAGCCTCATCAGCGCACATCAATGAAGGAGGGAAATTACCTGTTTCCAAATTTCTATAACAAACTATGAAACTGGTCTTTTTTTTTTTTTAGCAAAAGATTAAAAATCCAGCAGTGATTGAATACTACCAGCAGAAAGCTCTATTTGTGTGAAAAAAATTCATATGGGTACATTGTTGCATTACCGCGCAATTGTCATTCAAAAAGTGACAGCGCTGAAAGCTGAAAATTGGCCTGGGTAGGAAGGGGGTTTAAGTGTCCAGTAAGCAAGTAGTTAAAGTCCCATGGGCAATTGCTGCAGTTGAAAGGTCTCATATTTAGGGAATGAGCTGCATCATTATTTATTGCACCTTGGCTTTATGTTTTGTGTACTTGTATTGAACTTGATCTATCCATTGACTTCAGTACAACCAGCCTGTCAGGCTTTTCTTGTGCGATCACGGTCATCGGCTATAGCCGCCAGCAATGATTGTTGCATTTTGATGGCGGGGAAAACCTCCCACTGTCAGAATACAATAGCTCAGTGCAAGGAATTCCCCAATCAACCCTGACTGTATTGATGAGGATATTAAGCAATTTTCAAGAGTTGAAGGAAAGAAAATTGCCTAATGTACTGTATGGCCAGCCCAAGTAACGTGCTGAAAGGAGAAGTGCCAAATCTTACACCTGATGAGCTTAGAACTGAGAAAAGAACTACACTTTAGAAATCTATGAAATCTGATCTATTCTCTTTAAAGCAGACTTTGCCTGAAAAGTTACAGTCTAAGGCCATGTTTGCATGGGCAGGTAGCTGAACCATGATTTTATTTCACCCCCTCAACCACCAAGCTGCAAGTTCAAATGACCAATGGCCATATTAGTACACCACCTGTCGTGATGGCAGGTTGAACTGACCAATACAAATGCATACCTCCCAATTTTTTGAGATGGGAACAAGGGACACCTATTATCAAAAAGTATGTAGACATAGGACACACCCCCTGCCACGCCCCTGTTAAAGGAGACATATACACAAAAAATGATTAGTTAAACCCACAAGTGTTTTTTTTTTTACCACTACTATTCCTTTATTTTGGCTTTTGAAATCTACAAATGCAGCAATTTAGAAATTTGATGAAAGGTTTAGCACTGGGAAACACTTTTTTGAAGGATAAAAAGTGCATTTTATATACAAGTATATAGATCAGACCAAAATGAGGGACAAATGAGAGGGAAAGAGGGTCAGAGGGACTTTGATCCAAATCAGGGACAGTCCCTCAAAATCAGGGACAGTTGGGAGCTATGCAAATGCCCGGCATCCTGCTGTGACTGCTCTGCAATAGCATGTAATACACGCGGGTGCAGTGCGGTGCTGTGGCCTTTCAGAGGTTGATAGTTGCCTGTAAAATGAATAGCAATCTGCTGTAAACACAGCTGAATGTGTAAATGTCATCAAACAGTGTCACCCCTCCCTACAAGCTACCCAACATTGCAAAGCATGTGAAATCTGGATTACCTTTGTTATGTTATAACATATAGTCTGACCCTGCCCACTCCATGTTGCAACAGCACTGGAACAATGATAAACTGATAGGACAGCCTTGTGCTGAGTTCCTACCCTACTGATCATGTGATATGTTACATCAGAAAGGATTTGGTTCCAAAAAGGGAACAGTCCCTCCAAATGAGGAAGAATCCCTCCAAATAAAGGACAGTTAGAAGCTAGGTGCAGAGCAGTGACCACAAAGACTTGTAGCTCACAAAGTGTGGTCACATTCTTCATGCCGCTTAACATGTTACACTAGAATGAGGAACGTAGATCCCAGAAACCGAAGCATGAAAAACGACACAATAAGAACATGATCTGGTCCTGAGCCTCAATCCTGACTTGTAGCCGATTTGAGGATTACTGTTATGTCATACTGTAATGATATTGTAGGCCACTATAAAATGCATTGATTAATTGAGTGAGGCAGCCATACATTGACGTTCACAATTCTCCAAGGAGGGAGAAAGAGGCCCCTGGGTGAGTAGATTATCAGTAGCATTCTCTTCCAGCTGTAAAGTATGCATTATTAACACACAGAGCTGTAGGAAGCCGACAGAATAGGCCAGCAACATGTCTCGTGCAGGTTTTACTGAAAAGAGCCGTTTATAGCCATCACAAATGTGCGGAGCCTTGTAGACACACCGACAGCAGAAGCCTTTGATGTTCCCCTAGTAAAGGCTTCTAATCACTCACATGCTTATGTAAAGGTGGAGATGTTTAACATTAAATTCAGGACTCTGTTTTCTTCCACTAAACCAGGATTCATTTCAGAGGGACCGTTTAGAAGCCATTTTCTGGACATTATATAGGATGCATTTTTTTCATTGTGTTTACACTTCCAGGTATAATTACCTCTCACAGAGATCGCAGTACTCCCCGTGACCATACCTCCCAACATTTTGAGATGAGAATGAGGGACACCTACTAGCAAACGTATGTAGGCATAGGACACGCCCCCTGCCACACCCTCTTAAAGGAGAATTTAACCAAAACAAAAGGTTAATTAAATCCACAAGAGCTTTTTTTTTACCACTACTATTCCTTTATATTGGCTTTTAAAATTTACAAATGCATCAATTTAGAATTTGGATGAAAGGTTTAACACTGGGAAACACTTTTTGAAAGATAAAAAGTACATTTTATACAGTCAGGTCCATAAATATTGGGCCATTGACACAATTCTCATCTTTTTGGCTCTATACACCACCACAATGGATTTGAAATGAAATTAACAAGATGTGCTTTAACTGCAGACTTTCAGCTTTAATTTGAGGGTATTTACATCCAAATCAGGTGAACGATGTAGGAATTACAACAGTTTGTATATAAGCGGCGATCGTGGAAGTATTCTGATATGCCTGATTGCAACCGGGGATTCTGTGAGTAGCGCTGTGATGCGCAAGTGATTCCCCAGCTCCACAATATTTCACCATATTGCCTTTCTTTTCCTTTTGGGGTCAACATCCACAAGTATATGACTTATCTGCATGAACATCTATATCGGCTCCTACATTAGAGGCATCACTTTATAAGATCCATGGTGATTGATTGACAGCGCAGGCTGAAGAGATGCTGTTTGCTTCTAGTGGGATTGCTAATGAGAGCCTTGTTTAGTAGCCCAGCCGGTATTTATTTAGGACTATCTACTAGCACTATATTCTGTTAGCACTTAAAATATATTTATTATTTTACTAGCAATTGGGTAATACCGATTGCCGATTTATTGTAATTTGCACTTTATGTATGAGGTTTATGGATAATTAGCAGTCTATTTATGTATTGCACCCAGTGTACACCTATATTCACTACTCATGTCATTTATAGATTTAAGTATCTCAGTATTGCACAGAGCACTTTATATATAGGAAATTCATGGTATAGCACATTTTCTTACCAGTGCTGTATGTGTTTGTTTTATAGTTTGTATATATGCCTCACACTTTTTAAGGGACCAAAAGTAATGGGACAGATTAACAATCATCCATCAAACTTTCACTTTTTAATACTTGTTTGCAAATCCTTTGCAGTCAATTACAGCCTGAAGTCTGGAACACATAGACATCACCAGACGCTGGGTTTCATCCCTGGTGGATGCTCTGCCAGGCCTCTACTGCAACTGTCTTCAGTTCCTGCTTGTTCTTGGGGCATTTTCCCTTCAGTTTTGTCTTCAGCAAGTGAAATGCATGCTTAATCGGATTCAGGTCAGGTGATTGACTTGGCCATTGCATAACATTCCACTTCTTTCCCTCAAAAAACTCTTTGGTTGCTTTCGCAGTATGCTTCGGGTCATTGTCCATCTGCACTGTGAAGCGCCGTCCAATGAGTTCTGAAGCATTTTGCTGAATATGAGCAGATAATATTGCCCGAAACACTTCAGAATTCATCCTGCTGCTTTTGTCAGCAGTCACATCATCAATAAATACAAGAGAACCAGTTCCATTGGCAGCCATACATGCCCACGCCATGACACTACCACCACCATGCTTCACTGATGAGGTGGTATGCTTTGGATCATGAGCAGTTCCTTTCCTTCTCCATACTCTTCTCTTCCCATCACTCTGGTACAAGTTGATCTTGGTCTTATCTGTCCATAGGATGTTGTTCCAGAACTGTGAAGGCTTTTTTAGATGTTGTTTGGCAAACTCTAATCTGGCCTTCCTGTTTTTGAGGCTCATCAATGGTTTACATCTTGTGGTGAACCCTCTGTATTCACTCTGGTGAAGTCTTCTCTTGATTCTTGACTCTGACACACATACACCTACCTCCAAATTCTTCGGTCATCCACCACAGTTGTTTTCCGCGGTCTTCCGGGTCTTTTGGTGTTGCTGAGTACACCAGTGCATTCTTTTTTTTTAAGTATGTTCCAAACAGTTGATTTGGCCACACCTAATGTTTTTGCTATCTCTCTGATGGGTTTGTTTCGTTTTTTCAGCCTAATGATGGCTTGCTTCACTGATAGTGACAGCTCTTTGGATCTCATATTGAGAGTTGACAGCAACAGATTCCAAATGCAAATAGCACGCTTGAAATGAACTCTGCACCTTTTATCTGCTCCTTGTAAATGGGATAATGAGGGAATAACACACACCTGGCCATGGAACAGCTGAGCAGCCAATTTTCCCATTACTTTTGGTCCCTTAAAAAGTGGGAGGCACATACACAAACTGTTGTAATTCCTACACCGTTCACCTGATTTGGATGTAAATACCCTCAAATTAAAGCTGAAAGTCTGCAGTTAAAGCACATCTTGTTTGTTTCAGTTCAAATCCATTGTGGTGGTGTATGGAGCCAAAAAGATTAGGATTGTGTTGATGTCCCAATATTTATGGACCTGACTGTATACAACTATATGGATCAGACCAAAATGAGGGACAAATGAGGGGGACAGAGGGACATTGCTCGAAATCAGGGACAGTTGGAAGCTATGCCCATGACAATGCCTTTATCATCGTTCTTCAGACATCACCCAGGGTCAGCATTTGGAACATATATTATACATAGGGTTGCCACCTGTCTTAGACTCACCCGGGCAGTATGGGTTTTGAATCCTGTGCCCGGGTTTCCGTCCGCCCCAGACCCGGACTCATCGGTGGCAGCCCTGCAGCACTAATCCTCCTCTTCCTTAGACCTGTTTAATATCATATGTATTTTTGTATTTTCTATATAATTACTAAATAAAATGACTCTTCTATCTGTATTGTTTGTTGGTAGTGCCTAAAAAATCCCACAACTAGGGTTTTTTTCTCTATTCTATTTTTCATGGGATGTAGCACACTTTGGAAATCTTTCATATCAGAAATTCTCCTTCCTTAGACCCCTTTCACACTGGGGCCGTGGCCGGGTTAGCGCTAGGGATGAGTCGAACACCCCCCAGGTCGGTTCGCATCCAGAACACGCGAACGGACCGAAAGTTTGCATGAACTTTCGAACACCGTTGAAGTCTATGGGACTCGAACGTGAGAAATCAAAAGTGTGAATTTTAAAGGCTAATATGCAACTTATTGTCCTAAAAAGGGTTTGGGGACCCGGGTCCTGCTCAGGGGACATGTATCAATGCAAAAAAAAGTTTTTAAAAAAGGCCCTTTTTTTGGGAGCAGTGATTTTAATGATGCTTAAAGTGAAAAAATAAAAGTGAAATATTCACAAGAAAGACAGGGACTGTATGTTTGTTCTTAAGTTGAATCTGTTTGTAATTTGGAACAGGTACATTTTGTAAGTGTAGCTCCAGCCAAAAAAAATATTTTTAAGCTTTTTGGAAAACATAGGGAAGGGTTATCACCCCTGTAACATTTGTTTTGCTGTCTGTGCCCCTGTTCAGAAGATTTCACCTCACTTTCTGTTCCAATGACAATTAGATTTTGAAAATTTGGGGTTTTTAGGGAAACAAGGATTGGTGATAAAGCATCAGTGGAGGAGACACCTTTTTCCCATATCAACTCTTACAGGAGAGAATTTCCCTTCCTAGGGGTAGATTTCCTCTCACTTCTTGTTGTCTCCCTCCGTTTGTAAGTAGGAGTCATTTGTAAGTCGGATGTTTGAAAGTAGGGGCCTGGCCTATATACTCTGCAGAAATTTGGGCCTTAGGTGTTGGTGGTACCAGAACACTGTAAGCCCTCACAGTTACTCTTGGTGGGCGCTAGAACGGGCCCTGCTGTGAAATATTATATCAAGAATTGTAATTACATGCCCCTGTTGAACAGGGTCAGAAAAATTGGGCCTTTGGTGGTGGTGTGGTGGTGTTGCCACAACACTGTAAGCCCTCACAGTTACTCTTGGTGGGCGCAGGAACTGGCCCTGCTGTGAAATATTAGATCAAAAATTGTAATTACACGCCCCTGTTGAACAGGGTCAGAAAAATCGGGCCTTAGGCACTGGTGCTGGTGCCACAACACTGTAACCCCTCACATATACTCTACTTTAGCGCAGGAACAAGCCCTGCTGCAAAATATTACAGCAAAAATTGTAATTACACGCCCCTGTTGAACAGGGGCAGAAAAATTGGGCCTTAGACACTGGTGGTGCCACAACACTGCAACCCCTCACAGATACTCTACTTTAGCTCAGGAACAAGCCCTGCTGCAAAATATTACAGCAAAAATTGTAATCACAAGCCCCCGTTGAACAGGGGCAGAAAAATTGGGCCTTAGGCACTGGTGGTGGTGCCACAACACTGCAACCCCTCACAGATACTCTATTTTAGAGCAGGATAAAGAGGGCTTTGAGAGGTAAGGAAGTCCTCCTCTTCCTCCCTCTGTTCTGCCTCAAGTGCCCTGTCCATTATTCCACGCAGCGCGTGCCCCAAAAGGGAGACAGATGCATGCACTGTCACTGCTTACCATCCTCGTGGCCTCCTCAAATGGTGACAGGACAGTGCATTCTTCCTTGATCATGAGCCACTGGTGTGGTGAAAAAAAGCCAAGCTCCCTGTCCTGGTGCCATAGTCGCACAGGTACTCATTGATGGCCCTCTGCTGCGTGTGCAGCCGCTGCAGCATGGCCAACGTTGAGTTCCATCTGGTGGGCATGTCACAGATTAGGCGGTTCTTGGGCAGGTTGTATTCCTTTTGGAGGTCAGCCAGCCGAGCATTGTCATTATATGACCGGCGGAAATGCACACAGACTTTCCTGGCCTGCCTCATGAGATCCTGTAAGCCCGGGTACCATGGTAGCATGGGTGAAGTGTCCCTGTCGGAGGGCGGAGAGGAGGTTGGTGCCATTGTCACAAACCACCATTCCTGCCTGAAGCTGGCATGGCGTCAACCACCTCTGAGCCTGCCCCTTCAAAGCTGACAGAATATCTGCCCCAGTGTGGCTCCTGTCCCCTAAGCACACCAGCTCAATCACTGCGTGCCATCTTTTTGCCTCAGTGCTTGCATAGCCCCTTGAACGCCTATGGAGCACCGCTGGTTCCGAGGACAAATCTATAGAGGAAGAGCCCATGGAGGAAGAAGAAGAGGAGGGGGTGGAGGAGAGAGGTGTGTCAGAATCACCACTAGTAGCATTTTGGAAACATGGTGGCGGAACAAGCTCCAACAATACTGCACCCTGTCCTGCATCCTTCCCAGCTGCCAGCAGGGTCACCCAGTGCGCCGTGAAAGATAGGTAACATCCCTGTCCATGCCTGCTGGACCATGAGTCAGCTGTAATATGCACCTTACCGCTGACCGCCCAGTCCAGCGAGGTCAAGACATTGCCTTCCACATGCCGGTAGAGAGCCTTCCGTGAAAAAAAGTGGCGTTTGGGAACCTGCCACTGAGGTACTGCACATTCCACAAATTCATGAAAGGGGGCAGAGTCTACCAGCTGAAAAGGCACCAGTTGGTGTGCTAGCAATTTAGCCAAGCTAGCATTCAGCCACTGGGCATGTGGATGGCTGGGACCGAATTACTTTCGCCGGTTTAGCAACTGGGGTAGGGAAATTTGCCTGCTACAATTGGACGTTGGTGTAGCGATAGCAGATTGCCCAAAAGTACTTGACACACCTAATTCTACACCTTCATTCCTCTCAGTGCAGGTTTCCAAGAGAACTGAAGGTATAGTGGGGTTGGAGATCCCAGCTGATGAGGAGCAAGGAGAGGTCTGCCTTGTTCTTTGGTGTGGGTCTTTTAAGTACGCTTGCCAACGGACTGCATGGGAGGTCGACATATGTCTGGTCAAGCATGTGGTGCCCAAGCGGCCATGCTTGATACGCTTCAGATATATGTTGTAAACAGCAACGGTGCGATCTCCTGCACACGTCTCAAAAAAGGCCCACCCCAAAGAACTTTTGGAAAAACGTGCAGAGTCAGCAGCGCCCTGCACATGCGGAGCTCTGTGGTGTGATACAGTCCATTGGCTGCTCTTAAGCTGGCCCCTGGAGGGCATCCTGCCTCGTTGGAGATGTGCCTCCTCCTCCTCTCAGGCACCCACGTAGAGTAAGTGACCTCATCATCCCCTCCCTCCTCGTCACTGAAGCAAACCTGGCAGTATGCTGCAGCTGGAACATGACTGCCAATTTGTTGTCCTTCTTGGGCACCCCCCTCTTTGGGCTCACGTTACTGTCTTCCTCAATCTGGGTACCATCATTGGAGCAAAACGCTGCGCATCCTCCTGCAGCATGTACCCAACACTGTGGTCGAACAATTCGGGGGACTCCTCAGGGCATGATGGTTGGGCTAAGGAAGGAGTGACTGATGACATTGAGCCAATGGAGGAGGCCGCTTTGGCAGCTGCATTGGCAGCCAAAGTACTCTGAGCCTTGGTGACAGAGGGCGAAGAGGATGAGGACGGCTTGGTCATCCACTCTACCAACTCTTCTGCATGTTGTGGCTCAACACGGCCAGCTGCCGAAAAAAAGGATAAGCATGCCCCACGGCCAGGTGCTGAGGATGCACCGTGTCCACAACCAGAAATGTTGGCTGTAGACACAGAGCCTGCTTGCCCACTTTTAGCGGCCTGTGAGCGTCTGCCTCTCCTTGTTGGCCTTCCAGACATACTGTATTTGATGTATTTGTAATGTATTTGAATAAGTACACGAGTAATGGCCTGCAGTGAGGTGTAGCTGCACAAAGCTGGGATGTATATATGTACTGAATATACTGCAGCTAACTGAATGAACTACCTGCCTGTAGTGTATTAGGAAGAGAACAGAAACGGTCTGCAGCAAGATCTAGCTGCACAGGATACAGTACTGAATATACTGCAGCTAACTGAATGAACTGCCTGCCTGTAGTAAATTAGGAAGAGAACAAAAGGAACGGTCTGCAGCGAGATCTAGCTGCACAGGATACAGTATTGAATATACTGCAGCTAACTGAATGAACTGCTTGCCTGTAGTATATTAGGACGAGAACAGGAACGGTCTGCAGTGAGATCTAGCTGCACAGGATACAGTACTGAATATACTGCAACTAACTGAATGAACTGCCTGGCTGTAGTATATTAGGAAGAGAACAACAGGAATGGTCTGCAGTGAGATCTAGCTAAACTGGATACAGTACTGAATATACTGCAGCTAACTGAATGAACTGCCTGCCTGTACTATATTAGGAAGAGAACAGGAACTGTCTGCAACGAGATCTAGCTGCACAGGATACAGTACTGAATATAATGCAGCTAACTGAATGAACTGCCTGCCTGTAGTATATTAGGAAGAGAACAAAAGGAACGCTCTGCAGCGAGATCTAGCTGTACAGGATACAGTACTAAATATACTGCAGCTAACTGAATGAACTGCCTGCCTGTAGTATATTAGGACGAGAACAACAGGAACAGTCTGCAACGAGATCTAGCTGCACAGGATACAGTACTGAATATACTGCAGCTAACTGAATGAACTGCCTGGCTGTAGTATATTAGGAAGAGAACAACTGGAATGGTCTGCAGCGAGATCTAGATGCACAGGATACAGTACTGAATATACTGCAGCTAACTGAATGAACTGCCTGTAGTATATTAGGAAGAGAACAGGAACGGTCTGCAGTGAGATCTAGCTGTACAGGATACAGTACTGAATATACTGCAGCTAACTGAATGAACTGCTTGCCTGTAGTATATTAGGAAGAGAACAACAGGAACGGTCTGCAGCGAGATCTAGCTGCACAGGATACAGTACTGAATATACTGCAGCTAACTGAATGAACTGCCTGGCTGTAGTATATTAGGAAGAGAACAGGAACGGTCTGCAGTGAGATCTAGCTAAACTGGATACAGTACTGAATATACAGCAGCTAACTGAATGAACTGCCTGCCTGTACTATATTAGGAAGAGAACAACAGAAACAGTCTGCAGCGAGATCTAGCTGCACAGGATACAGTACTGAATATACTGCAGCTAACTGAACTGCCTGCCTGTAGTATATTAGGAACAGAACAACAGGAACTATCTGCAGTGAGATCTAGCTAAACTGGATACAGTACTAAATATACTGCAGCTAACTGAATGAACTGCCTGCCTGTAGTATATTAGGAAGAGAACAACAGGAATGGTCTGCAGTGAGATCTAGCTAAACTGGATACAGTACTGAATATACTGCAGCTAACTGAATGAACTGCCTGCCTGTAGTATATTAGAATGAGAACAACAGGAACGGTCTGCAGCAAGATCTAGCTGCACAGGATACAGTACTGAATATACTGCAGCTAACTGAACTGCCTGCCTGTAGTATAGTAGGAAGAGCACAGGAACGGTCTGCAGTGAGATCTAGCTGCACAGGATAGAGCTAACTGAATGAACTGCCTGCCTGTAGTGTATTAGGAAGAAAACAACAGGAACAGTCTGCAACAAGATCTAGCTGCACAGGATACAGTACTGAATATAATGCAGCTAACTGAATGAACTGCCTGCCTGTAGTATATTAGGAAGAGAACAAAAGGAACGCTCTGCAGCGAGATCTAGCTGTACAGGATACAGTACTAAATATACTGCAGCTAACTGAATGAACTGCCTGCCTGTAGTATATTAGGACGAGAACAACAGGAACAGTCTGCAACGAGATCTAGCTGCACAGGATACAGTACTGAATATACTGCAGCTAACTGAATGAACTGCCTGGCTGTAGTATATTAGGAAGAGAACAACTGGAATGGTCTGCAGCGAGATCTAGATGCACAGGATACAGTACTGAATATACTGCAGCTAACTGAATGAACTGCCTGGCTGTAGTATATTAGGAAGAGAACAACAGGAACGGTCTGCAGTGAGATCTAGCTGCACAGGATACAGTACTGAATATACTGCAGCTAACCGAATGAACTGCCTGCCTGTAGTATATTAGGACGAGAACAACAGGAACAGTCTGCAGCGAGATCTAGCTGCACAGGATACAGTACTGAATATACTGCAGCTAACTGAATGAACTGCCTGGCTGTAGTATATTAGGAAGAGAACAACAGGAATAGTCTGCAGCGAGATCTAGATGCACAGGATACAGTACTGAATATACTGCAGCTAACTGAATGAACTGCCTGCCTGTAGTATATTAGGAACAGAACAACAGGAACGATCTGCAGTGAAATCTAGCTAAACTGGATACAGTACTGAATATACTGCAGCTAACTGAATGAACTGCCTGCCTGTAGTATATTAGGAAGAGAACAGGAACATTCTGCAGCGAGATCTAGCTGCACAGGATACAGTACTGAATATACTGTAGCTAACTGAATGAACTGCCTGCCTGTAGTATATTAGGAAGAGAACAACAGGAACGGTCTGCAGTGAGATCTAGCTGCACAGGATACAGTACTGAATATAATGCAGCTAACTGAATGAACTGCCTGCCTGTAGTATATTAGGAAGAGAACAACAGGAACGGTCTGCAGTGAGATCTAGCTGCACAGGATACAGTACTGAATATAATGCAGCTAACTGAATGAACTGCCTGGCTGTAGTATATTAGGAAGAGAACAACAGGAACGGTCTGCAGTGAGATCTAGCTGCACAGGATACAGTACTGAATATACTGCAGCTAACCGAATGAACTGCCTGCCTGTAGTATATTAGGACGAGAACAACAGGAACAGTCTGCAGCGAGATCTAGCTGCACAGGATACAGTACTGAATATACTGCAGCTAACTGAATGAACTGCCTGGCTGTAGTATATTAGGAAGAGAACAACAGGAATAGTCTGCAGCGAGATCTAGATGCACAGGATACAGTACTGAATATACTGCAGCTAACTGAATGAACTGCCTGGCTGTAGTATATTAGGAAGAGAACAACAGGAACGGTCTGCAGCGAGATCTAGCTAAACTGGATACAGTACTGAATATACTGCAGCTAACTGAATGAACTGCCTGCCTGCAGTATATTAGGAAGAGAACAACAGCAACGGTCTGCAGCGAGATCTAGCTGCACAGGATACAGTACTGAATATACTGCAGCTAACTGAATGAACTACCTGCCTGTAGTATATTAGGAACAGAACAACAGGAACGATCTGCAGTGAAATCTAGCTAAACTGGATACAGTACTGAATATACTGCAGCTAACTGAATGAACTGCCTGCCTGTAGTATATTAGGAAGAGAACAAGAATGTTCTGCAGCGAGATCTAGCTGCACAGGATACAGTACTGAATATACTGTAGCTAACTGAATGAACTGCCTGCCTGTAGTATATTAGGAAGAGAACAACAGGAACGGTCTGCAGTGAGATCTAGCTGCACAGGATACAGTACTGAATATAATGCAGCTAACTGAATGAACTGCCTGCCTGTAGTATATTAGGAAAAGAACAACAGGAACGGTCTGAAGTGAGATCTAGCTAAACTGGATACAGTACATATATATATATATATATATACAAAGCCTGGAATGTATATATATATATATATATATATATATATATATATATATATATATATACTAAATATACTGGAGCTAACTGAATCAACTGTCTGCTCAAACTATCTAAATGAAATTAAATGACACTCTCTCTCTGAACGCGGGAACACACTACACACGGCCGACGTGCAGGCAGCCTTATATAGTGTGGGGCGTGTACTTAATCCCCTGAGCCATAATTGGTCAAAGGAACCCTGCCTTTGGCTAATTATGGCTCTGTTTGCTTACGGCGCTGTGATTGGCCAAAGCATGCGGGTCATAGTGCATGCTTGGCCAATCATCAGCCAGCAAACCACTGCGATGACACACAGCATTATGGGCCGTGGCGCGCCACTCGAATTTGGTGCGAACGGCCCATAATGTTCGATCTTCATCGAACGATCGAACAGCTGATGTTCGAGTCGAACTCATGTTCGACTTGAACTCCAAGCTCATCCCTAGTTAGCGCTAAAGCGCTGCTCGTTTTAGTGGTTCTTTACCGCTGTTTAAGCGGCACTTTTCAGCCGCTAGCAGGGCGCTTTTAACCCCAAAGAAGGGGTTAAAAACTCCCATGGTCCAGTGCTTTCGAATCGCTTTTCAGGTGCTTTGGAAGCTCTGCCCATTCATTCAAATAAATGGGGACTCCCAACCCGCCCCAAAGATGCTGCTTGCAGGACTTCTTGGAATGTCCCACAAGCACACCGCCACAGTGTTAAAAGTCTCACTGAAATAAATGGGAGGCAGTTTTCAGGCGCTTAGCAGAGGCTATTTCCATCGCTAAAGCGCCTGAAAACCGCCCCAGTGTGAAAGGGGTCTGAGTGAAGGGAGAATGTATTCAGCAGTGTGGAGAACACAAGTAAAGCAGCAGTGACAGCCCACCCAGAGCTCCATCAGACATCGGGACTGTGCAGGATATGTTTTTCTTTCTCTGCTACCGTGAGTCACCCCCTCCCCCTCCAGGGCAGCTGTGTGTGTGTATGGCTCTGGATCTGGTCCAGTGTTAATTTAGTCGACTAAAACGGCTAAAACCTTTTAGTCGACTAAAATGACCAAAACATTTTAGTCGACTAAATGAATACTATTTTAGTCCACTAAAATACGACTAAAACAATTGAAATGACTAAAATACGACTAAAACTAAAAGCCATTTTAGTCAAAAGCCTAAAATAAGACTAAAACTAAAATGCCATTTTAGTCAAAAGACTATGACTAAAACTAAATTACAATTACTGAAATGTACTGGAGATTTTAGTCGACTAAAACGTAGGACATTTTAGTCCTAAGACTAAAATTAACACTGATCTGGTCACAATCACTACTAGTAACTACACACTATTCACCTCCTCCAGAGGGAGGAAGGAGCAGCTACCTGCAGTCTTCCTGGCCAGTAGTCTCTTTCTACTACAGGGGGGTGAGCAAGATCCCCCCATCACCCCTCTGCAGTCCTCACAGCTGGGGTCTTTTTTAACTGGTGAGGGAGGGGACTTCATATTTTCCTGGATGGGGATCCCCTCTTATCACCTCCGTACAATCCTCCTAGCCGGGGGTCTTCTATAACTGGAGGGGAGAGAGAGGGGAATTCCTGTATTGGGGTCCCTTCTCATCACCCCCCCCCACAGTCCTCCTAGCTGGGGGTTTTCTTTAACTAGAGGGGAGTTCCTATGTTCCTGGATGGAGATTTCCTCTTATCACCCCCCTGCAGTCCTCCTAGCTGGAGCTCTTCTTTAACTGGGGGAGGAATGGGAGTTTCTGTATTCCTAGGTGGGGGGTTCACTTCTGATCACCCCCCTGCAGTCATATTATCCGGGGGTCTCCTTTAACCGGAGGGAGAAGGACAACTCAAGGTCAGGTTATGGGTATCTCGGCCAATGGGCAGGGGTTTTCTTGGCCTGCTGGGAGGGCCTATATATTCGGGTGAGGTCAGGTGATCTATGTTCTGTGCCACCTGGACGGCTATCTGGGTGAATGTGTGTTGTATGTGTGTGTGTTGTACGCCAATTGCTGCTAGGCTCGAGATTGGGCGTATCCGGGGGGCATCTGGCTGCTAGGCTGTGTGAGGGCCTATCCAGAAGTGAGAGAGCAGCGCAGGGTTGGGATTGCGGCTTGCAGTCCAACCAGAAGTGACGGTTCTGCCGGCCAGAGAATCTGTCAGTGGTCGGAGGTAGAAGGGAAGCTGTCACCACAAAGAGACCAATCGCCTTTACCAGGGACCATAGTGAATAGCTGAAGCAAGTACCGGAACCATATTCTCACCGAACGGGCACGGTGAAGAATCGGGAAACTTCAGGCGGTGATCAAGTCAGGGACCCAACCAGTGGAGGAGAAGCTTGCAGAGCAACCTTGTGTGCAAAGCTAGGGACCGAGCCAGTTAGGAGGGCTGAAACTTGAGAAGTATCTGGAGTGGCAAGCTAGAGACCCAGCAGAGAAGCAGGGGTGACGCTTGAGGGGATACCACCACAACTCTTGGAGGAGCTCAAGGGATTCATAGCCTGTGAATCAGAGGGTCTAGTGAGAGACTGGGAGGTCAGTATTGAAGAACTACAAGGAGCAGTTGTAGTGGAGCTGAAAGAACTGTTACGTTTGAGTTAGAAACTGTTAAAGGTCTGTTACCATAGGAGACAGCATTCCTGCAGGTTCAGATGTGGCTTCTTGCCAGCTTTCCTCCTATTTAAGTCACGGAGTCTTCCAATTAAGTTTGCAACTATCTAAGGGTGTTCTGGCCCTAACCCTCTTTCCCCAAAATATATAAAATTGACTGTCAAAAGAAATAAAACCTCTTTTACATCCAATAAGTGTCCGGCGCCCAATGACTTTCACCATCTTTGCACCCACTATGCCCAGGGCTGGACTTACCATTGGGCTTGACTGGGCTCAAGCCCATGGGCCCCGCCCATTTACGTTTTAAATATATTCATATTTGTTACAATTTAATTATCATTTTATCCATTTTTATTGCTTTTATTATTGGTTCGTTTTTAATTATTACATTGTTTACTGTGTATATGGTTGTTTCCGCACATCTGGCCACGTCCCTTAAGTATCTGTGTATATATATCTGACCTTGTGAATGGTCAGCTAGAACAGGTGAAACAGCGGATGCTGTGAAACGCGTCATCTTATTGGCCACAACGTCACTTCCAGCCCACGGTGTTTGCGTTCCACCTTGGAACGCACTTCCGGCCTCTGTCTTCCGGTTCACGGACGCCATCGATAGTGCACGGTGTGCAGCGCCTACACTGCCCACCCTGGAGACATACAAAGCGCGGAGAAGAGTTACCACCACCACCGCTTCTCATCATCCTCCTGCGGTGCCTCTGAGAACAATCGCTTACATCATGGACCCAGGACGAATACCAGTACAGTAGTATCACCCACTTATACGCTTATATATTATCTACTTTTGTGAGTAGCCATTTGGCTGTTTTGTCTTGTCCAATTAAACAGAAGTTCTTTAATACTGAGTCTGGCGCACCTTGTGATCTCTATTTTTATTCTCAATTTATCCAGAATTGTGTAGCTCTAATACATAGCTTGTGCATTTTGTTCTATTTAAAGTAATGTGTAGAAGGTAGGGCCCGAAAGTGACTGAAGCCCAGGAGCCCCCACCACGCTAAGTCCTGCCCTGACCATGCCTCACAACCCACCACCTATTGAAGGATGTCAACTATCTTTGGCCTTGGAGGTCCTCATTAGACCAAAAGAGGTTAAAGACCTTGCTACATATACTAGACTGACACTAATATATATATATATATATATATATATATACACACACACACACACACACAGTGGGGATGGAAAGTATTCAGACCTCCTTAGATTTTTCACTCATTGTTGTATTGCAGCCATTTGCTAAAATCATTTAAGTTCATTTTTTTCCTTGGGAAAGATGCAACAAGTTTTTCACAAATGGATTTGGGGATCCTCTGCCATTCCTCCTTGCAGATCCTCGCCAGTTCTGTCAGGTTGGATGGTAAACCTTGGTGGACAGCCATTTTTAGGTCTCTCCAGAGATGCTTAATTGGGTTTAAGTCAGGGCTCTGGCTGGGCCATTCAAGAACAGTTACGGAGTTGTTGTGAATCCACTCCTTCGTCATTTTAGCTGTGTGCTTAGGGTCATTGTCTTGTTGGAAGGTAAACCTTCGGCCCAGTCTGAGGTCCTGAGCACACTGGAGAAGGTTTTCGTCCAGTATATCCCTGTACTTGACCGCATTCATCTTTCCCTTGATTGCAACCAGTCGTCCTGTCCCTGCGGCTGAAAAACACCCCCACAGCATGATGCTGCCACCACCATGCTTGTTGGGACTGTATTGGAGAGGTGATGAGCAGTGCCTGGTTTTCTCCACACATACCGCTTAGAATTAAGGCCAAAAAGTTCTATCTTGGTCTCATCAGACCAAAGAATCTTATTTCTCACCATCTTGGAGTCCTTCAGGTGTTTTTTTAGCAAACTCCATGAGGGCTTTCATGTGTCTTGCACTGAGGAGAGGCTTCCGTCGAGCCACTCCGCCATAAAGCCCCAACTGGTGGAGGGCTGCAGTGACTTTCTACAACTTCCTCCTATCTCCTGACTGCATCTCTGGAGCTCAGCCACAGTGATCTTTGGGTTCTTCTTTACCTCTCTCACCAAGGCTCTTCTCCTGTGATAGCTCAGTTTGGCCGGACATCCAGCTCTAGAAAGGGTTCTGGTCGTCCCAAACGTCATCCATTTAAGGTTTATGGAGGCCACTGTGCTCTAAGGCCCCTTTCACACTGTTTCACCTGTTCTATTGTTAGCGGCCCTTTACCGTCGGTATTCGGCCGCTAGCGGGGCGGTTTTACCCCCCACTAGTGGCCGAGAAAGGGTTAAAAGCCACCGCAAAGCGCCTCTGCAGAGGCGCTTTGCCGGCGGTATAGCCGCGCTGTCCCATTGATTTCAATGGGCAGGAGCGGGGAAGGAGCGGTGTATACACCGCTCCTTTCCGGCTCCAAAGATGCTGCTGGCAGGACTTTTTTTCCTGTCCTGCCAGTGCACCGCTCCAGTGTGAAAGCCCTCGGGGCTTTCACACTGGAGACAAAGCAGCGGCACTTTCGGGTCGGTTTGCAGGCGCTATTTTTAGCGCAATAGCGCCTGCAAACCGCCCCAGTGTGAAAGGGCCCTTAGGAACCTTAAGTGCAGCAGAAATTTCTTTGTAACCTTGGCCAGATCTGTGCCTTGCCACAATTCTGTCTTTGAGCTGTTCAGGCAATTCCTTTGACCTCATGATTCTCATTTGCTCTGACATGCACTGTGAGCTGTAAGGTCTTATATAGACAGGTGTGTGACTTTCCTAATCAAGTCCAATCAGTATAATCAAACACAGCTTGACTCAAATGAAGGTGTAGAACCATCTCAAGGATGATCAGAAGAAATGGACAGCACCTGAGTTAAATATATGAGTGTCACAGCAAAGGGTCTGAATACTTAGGACCATGTGAAATTTCAGTTTTTCTTTTGTTAATAAATCTGCAAAAATGTCAACAATTCTGTGTTTTTCTGTCAATATGGGGTGCTGTGTATACATTAATGAGGAAAAAAAATTAACTGCTTCTTTTATAAAGTTGCCCCCCCCCCCCTTGATGACTGGTAGGGGAACAGTCATGCAGCAGCAAGAGATTTCAAAAGCACAGATTTAAAGAATGGATGGAGCAGGGAGATCCTTGCACTGCAGATCTTCAGGTACAGCATCCTCTCCAGCAAGGAGAACAGTGAGCAGCACAGTACTGTCATCACCTCAAATCTTGTGGGACTATTTTTCAGAAGAAACTCAAGACAAGAGTTAATGCTAACATTCAATGTTCTTATAATTTATTGTCAGGACCGGGATCTGAGTCCACAACCTCTTCTGCATCCGGCAGTAGCTCTTCCTGCTGAGACACCTGATTATGCTGGACTGATTCCTTGGATAACCTTGCCTTGTCTCTGGTGAACCTTGAACTCCTTGCTCCTCCCATGATTTTCCTATTTAAGCCAGGCCTTTTCACCTCCTGTTTGCCAGATTATTGTCCTCTCGGCAGCCTATATCTTGCTACCTTGCGTATCTGCAGCTGTCCCTATCGCCTCTAGGACTCGTTACCAACCTTTGGCTTGTCCCTCAACTATGCTTCTGCTTGGTCCCAACCTGCAATCACTTGTTACTGACCTTTGGCTTCTTATTCGACTCCGCTTCTGCTTGATCCCAACCTGATATATCTGTTATTGTACCCCCAGCTTGACCGAGTGACGCTTCTGCCCGGACCGCCAGTATAATTGTAAATCTCAGCAAGTGTTGGTTTGCTGGGATCGCGTGTTTCCCCAGCAACCAGTTACGCTGTGTGCGTGCGGCCGCCCCCTGCTCCTCACCGTAGGTCTCGGAGTTGACAGAAGACCAGCTCGCACTCACGGGCCGCGAGTAGGGGCGTGACGTCATGCGCGCGCCCCGCCCCCCTGCTACTCACGGTTCCCGGGTCCTGGCTCTCCATATCTCGCAGCTTCCGTCCCTTCGGTATTTCAGTTGTGCCCTCCTGCATTCAAGGTATGTTGGCCACATGTTAATTAGTGATCACTAATGGACATATTTTTATTGTGCACCCTGCTGGGCATATTTTGTTAAAGGTCATGCTGATGGGCACTTTTTTGTGTGTTAAGGGGCACTCTGATGGACAAATTTTATTTTAAGGGGCACGCTGATGGGTATATTTTTAATGTGCATGCTGATGGGCACATTTTATGTTAAGGGGCTCTCTGATGGGCACAACAAAATGTGCCCCTTAAAATAAAATTTGTCCATCAGAGTGCCCCTTAATACAAAATGTGCCCATCAGTGTTGCTCTTAAAACAAAATATGCCCATCAGAGTGCCCCTTAAGAGCAACACCGATGGGCACATTTTGTATTAAGGGGCACTCTGATGGGCAGATTTTACGTTAAGGGGCACACTTTGCTGTGCCCATCAGAGTGCCCCTTAATATAAAATGTGCCCATCAGGGTGCCCCTTAACATACAATTTGCCCATCACAGTGTCCCTTAATATAATAATAAAAAGTATATTCTTGTTTTGAAACTACATTGATTCTTTCTTAAAAATGGGGGGGGGGGGGCGCAGTTTGCCATCTTCACCCTGGGCACCAAATGGCCTTGTCCCAGCACTGACAAGCAGCAAAACCTCCATCATCAGGAGCTCTTGTGAACACCAGTTAGTATTTAGATCTTGCACTGTTCTCCGAGCCTGACCCCTGATTGTGACATTTACCTTCCCTTTTCCCCTCATCAACATGCAAACAAAATGTTAAAATAAAACCTTGCCATTTTCATTACATAATTAATTTTAGACCCAGTGATGTCATCACCGCATCTCTGTACTTCTCTATGTGATGCAGGCAGATCATGACTAGAGAGAGCCCAGTAGGGTGCTCTACAAAGCTTTCTGAAAAAAAAAAAAAAAAAAAAAAAAAAAATCACAGTACACGACTTTCAAGAGCCTTCAGTTCTGATGCATGCAGTGAGCTGGCTCTTGGGAGGAGTCATGCAAATATCAAAATACCTTAAAAGGTAAGGCTCCATTCACACATGGGCATTCCGGAATCACATTTTATTTTTGCCACGGTTGTTGTGTGATAAATTGCGCTGCAATCACGGAAAAATTGCAATGCGCGAAGCTTGTCGCTCAAAAAGGAGCTTCTTTTGAGCAACAGCTTAGCGCGCTGCAGTTTGCCATGATTGCACAATTTATCGCTGCGATTGGGTGCCATTAAGAAGTAATGGCATCGCAAACACTTCCCACGTTTTGCACCAATTCTGGAATTGTGCGAAGAATCGTCCGATTCTGCCCATGTTTCCAGAACGCCCAGGTGTGAATGGAGCTTAAAAGTCTGGAGGAGCGGACATTCCTAAACACACTGCATTTGCACGTAGACCCCACCCTAGGTAACACCCACATATAATGGAAAACCTCTA
Source organism: Aquarana catesbeiana (assembly GCF_042186555.1). Classification (NCBI taxonomy): domain Eukaryota; kingdom Metazoa; phylum Chordata; class Amphibia; order Anura; family Ranidae; genus Aquarana; species Aquarana catesbeiana. Next base: position 108,123,212 of record NC_133329.1, on the reverse strand, counting down.
TGGTTAAAAAAAACTGAAATCCAATGGATGAAAGGAGTGGGTCAGGGACAGTAAGGCTGGGTGAAGCTGATCTCTTGCAGCCAGGAAATGAGAAGGACTCTATCTGACCTGCTGCAGATTCGAATGCACACTGTGAAAAGCCTACAATGTGCAGTGCAGTAAGCACATTACAGTAGAACATACAGTATCGCGGGATATACAGTATTTGTACTGTAACTGCAGCTTTATATGAAGAATTTTTTTTTTCACAATAAAGTTTATTGTTTATATAGAGAAAAAAAAAAAGCGGTAATGGAAAACAGGGTATAATGGGTATTGCATATATCCAAAATGCAAACAGATTTTATTTTTGCACAGAACTGTTTAGGTTTAGCAATAGTACCAGCTGCTTGTGTAACATGTTGCTCCCATGAAGGCCCAGCTCCTCTCCTTGCCGTCTCACTGATCACTGATTACAACATTATTCTGCCACTTCTCTTTTTTAACACTTCCACAGTCACATGCCTGATCCCTGCCCTTCTCCTTTTCTGAGCTATTTCATAAAAATCAATGGTAGCTTATTCTGTCTAGTTGCTTATGCGAGACTCACAGTCCTCACGTCACCCTGCCTTCTCCCCTCCCATCTTTAACTGATTCTGAACTCGTGTCACGCTTTAGTGTAAAATCAGAGCGGGCCCTTTATCTGCTGGAGAATTTTTTTATTGCTCTGTGGCTGGCCCTGTCCATGTGCACCTTTCCTCTTCCTAGCTTTAACCACTTGCTGACCACCCTATAGCACATTTACTGCTACAGGGGGGCCACCCTGTGCAGGATCAAGTTTATAGATGTAATCCTGCACTTCCGGGTATCGGGCGCGAGTGTGCGGCACCGGCGGCTCGCTCCCGCTGTGATTTTACACAGCGGGAGCTGATCAGCAGGTCCTGCAGACTCGATGTTTGCTGGCACCCGCTGATCATTCTGTACACGGGCAGAACGGCGATCTGCCTATGTAAACAAGGCAGATTGCCGCTCCACAGCTCCCAACTGCCGCTGATTTCGAGGGACTGTCCCTGATTTGGAGCAATGTCCCTCATTCCTCCTCATTTGTCCCTCATTTTGATCTGCTCTACATAGTTGTATATAAAATGCACTTTTTATCTATCAAAAGGTGTTTCCCAGTGCTAAATCTTTCATCTGATTTCTAAATTGCTGCATTTGTAAATTCCAAAAGCCAATATAAAGGAATAGTAGTGGTAAAAAAAGCACTTGTGGGTTTAACCAATCTTGTTTTTTTGCACAATTCTCCTTTAAGGGGGCGTGGCAAGGGGTGTGTCCTATGCCTGCATACTTTTGCTGATAGGTGTCCCTCATTCCCATCTCAAAAAGTTGGGAGGTATGCCGTTCTGTCAGTACAGAAGACATGGATCCTGTGTTCCTATAAAGCACCACTAGTAAAAGCACCTCCCCCACTACACTGAAACACCAGCAGCTAGGAACACATTTAACCCCTTGATCGCCCCTGATGTTATCCCCTTCCTTGCCAGCATTGTTCGTACAGCGACAGTGCATATTTTTAGCACTGATCACTGTATAAGGCTGGGTTCACACTGCAACATGCAGCAGCTCACAGCAGTGCATCTCCATTCACCATTTCAGTTCTAATTTCAGCCCAAATTTTGGGCTGAATTCGAACCTGAAACGGACCAAAAGACACACAGGACTCCTGTGCAATTCGCACCGGAGTCGCTGCAGAGATATGTGAACCGGCTCCATAGAGAGCTGGTCACAATCTCCTGCTATGTGAATTGGATTCGGCAAAATCCGTATCCAATTCGCATAAGTGTGAACCCAGCCTTAGTGTCACTGGTCTCCAAAAAAGTGTCAAAAGTGTCAGGTGTTTGATTTGTCCGCCACAGTATCTCAGTCCCACTATAAGTTGCTGATCGCCGCCATTACTAGTAAAAAAAAAAAAAAAAAATTCCATAAATATATCCCATAGTTTGTAATCGCTATAACTTGCACAAACCAACTTATTGGGGTTTTCTTTACCAAAAATATGTAGCAGAATACATATTGACCTAAATTGATGAAGAAGTTAGATTTAAAAAAAAAAATGAATGGATATATTTTTTTATAGCAGAAAGTAAAAATTGTTTTTTTTCAAAATTGATGGTTGTTTTTCGTTTACAGCGTAAAAAAATAAAAAAACAAAAAAAACGCAGAGGTGATCAAATGCCACCAAAAGAAAGCTCTATTTGTAGGGAAAAAGGACATCAATTTTATTTAGGTCCAGTGACACAGGACCGTGCAATTGTCAGCTAAAGTAATGCAGTGCTGTATCTCAAAAAATGGCCTGGTCAGGAAAGTGGGGTAAATCTTCCAGAATATAAGTGGTTAAATGAATGCAAGCAGTTGCCATATTTGCTTTGTTGGACTCTTTGGATGTATAATAATTCATGAACCAAAGGAAAGATTGATAAAACTGGAGAGGTGTTGGCACGGTTGTCAGGAATTTACTTTTTTTTAAAACATTTTTTAACATACACACAGCTTTTAGAAAATGACAGTTGGAATTAGGTTGGTTGGTGCTGTCAAAACTGACAGTTTCCTTACTCCCATTTTATTGGTCAGCCCTGGTTTGTGCATTTGAAGGAATTCAAATAGTCTTAAAGTGGTTGTAAACCCTCACATATACTCAGTGAAGTGACTGGCCTCAGGTGATACACAGAGATGAAGTCACTGTGTCCCGCCTCCTCCCTGTCCCCTCCAAGGCAGCCAGAATGTATATCCTTTGTGGCCCCTGGCGCTCAGGGATTCGTTGGGGGCCACAAAAGATATACATGTCCAAATTACCAGGCAGGCCATTCGAACCCGGAACGCGGGCCACGATTGGACAGCGGGCCGTACTTTGGACATGCCTGACCTAGACAGTTGTCACCAAGACACCTCACTTCCTCCTCACAGCATTTGATTGACAGCAGCAGGAGCCAATAGCTCCTGCCTGAGTCCCTGTGTGAAGAGAAAGAGGCCGCTTGGACTACGCTACAGTGAAGGTTGCCTTGTGCCTGCCAAAAGCACCACAGGGAGAGCGAGTCTCCTCACTTCTTTTCTGTGCCCTTGCTGGTGTGGTGATTTTGTTAAATATATTCTGGAGATTTATCAATCTGGCCCTACACTATGTTCATGGATGAAAATAGAAAGACTGCTTCCTCATGATGACTGGACAACTTCACTGTGGCGATGGATGCCCCAATTATGTTTAAGATCTGATTTGATAATGGCAGATGTATTTTGGACATTTGAAAGCTACAGAACATAACCCCTACCGTTCTCCTGAAGAAGTCCACCAGGGTGAAACAGGTTGGGATTTTGCTCTGTGGTTTATTTGAGGTTCTATCAGCACCCTGGGTACAAACTAGAATAGACATACACAGTATGTAGCATCATACTATAGATTTGTGAATCAATCAGTGAGCAATTATCACAGTCCCACAGGGGTTTGTTCTTTTTTACTGTCCAAAACAAAGATGTCATATTTTAACCTGAAGGAGGGGGTTTTGTTATATATATAAAAAAATAAAAAAAAATAATAAGAGGTATATCAAACATTCATAAAATAAAGCGGTTTGTTATTCTGAGAGACCACGGACCTAAAAATCCTTGAATTTGATTTTTTTGGGTTTACCCATCATATATTGAAGAGGAAGAGGGGAGAGAAGAGATCCAGCCATGCACAGCGCTTTATCGATTAAGGAGTAACTATTTGGGGAGGTGTGGGAGGACAGCAAGCTGTAAAACTCTTTTTTTTTTTTACCTTAAAGTGGAACTTTAAGAAAATGAAGTCCTGCTAGATCACTTCATACTGGCCCATTTTGCAGATATAGCTATGTAAATGGGCGAAGATACCAGAAATACTTCCCAAAGTGTATCTTATCAAAAACATTCATATAAATAAGTTCAATGAAAATAATCCAATAATGTTCAATAAAAATAATGTTCAATAAAAATAATCCAATACTAAAGTGCGTCACATCATAATAACATTCAGATTAAATCGATTAAAGGGACGTCACTAAGCTCCACCTGACGCGGTGCGTCACAACACACGTGACTTTATCAAGGGTACCCTTGATAAAGTCACGTGTGTTGTGACGCAATGCATCGGGAGGAGCTTAGTGACGTCACTTCCGGTTAGGGCCATGACCGGAAGTCCTTATTTTTTTAGACACATTTTTTGCTGTTTGGCTTGTGATGCCGTTTTAAATGTAATGATTTTTTTTTTAAATGCAAGAATCTTTTTTAAAAACTCACTACATTATGGAGAATCTACTTTTCTGCTTTTGCTCTTGATCCCATGGACCTGGAGATACTTTCTTTCAGGAGAAAGACTGTGGAAACTGCAGTTATTCCCTGTCCTGGATACACTAAGGATGTTAAAGAAACTGCCTTGACGTTTATTGATGCATCACTACACCCGTTGGGGGTCTATCCATAAAGGTGAGAGGCTAGCACTACTGGGGGAGGATTCTGAAAGGATTTCTTTATATATTATCATTTTACATCTGTAAACTGGACTCCCTTACCTGTCCCTGTCCCCGTCCCCCTCATCTTTTGCTTGTCTGCACAGGAACTTATTGATTTAAATCTTGAACAAGAGACTGACTATCTCTCTGAATCATTAGACTGTTTTGGATGCACTTTATTATTGGACTCTTTTCACTGAATCGATTTAATCTGTTAATATATTATTATAAGGTGACGCATTTTAGTATTGGATTATTTTCATTGAACTTATTTATATGAATGTTTTTGATAAGATACACCTTTGGGAAGCATTTCTGGTATCTTCGTCCATTAGCACCTTATTTCTGGTTATTCTTAAGTAATTAGCTCTGCTTCACTACACATAGACAGAAGTTTAGCTGCTTTTTATTTATTTTTTCACTAAGCACTTTATATTAAGCATTTTTATTTGTCAATAACACTTTTTTGGTAGCGGATTAGTACTCTACCCTTTATTTATAGCTATGTAAAACATTTAAAAAAAAAAAAGTCTATGCTGTTTAAAAATCCAGTAATACACTGTCTAACTCTGCTCTGCAGAGGCCGATCTGTGGACAGTCTTAAAGCAGAGTTAAACCCTTCTATACTTTACAGCCAAGGAAGCTGCTTCTGTTTGATCTGCAACTGCCATGGTGCTGCACATGTGATCAGTTATCGCAAGACATTTGATGGTTTGACAGTTTGGTTGAGGACACAATCAAACCAAACTGTTTTTTTTTTTTTTTAAACTGCTGGGGCTTTTCTTATAATGTAAAGTCAGAACTTCCTATCTGTTTGTTCCAGATGAGTAACTGAGAAAATACTAAAGAAATTGGATCAGCATGAAAGTGAGGCAACAAGCATTTCAGAAGTCAGCAAAGACAGGCTCCTTAAGGTTTTTCTTCGATAAGAAAAGCTCAGTCCCAAGGAAAGGGTTAAGCTTGCCCAGTGTGAGGAGCAGAGTAGAGATGAATTGGTTAAATGTTTCCAGGAAGGAGGAAGGATGATGATTGCTCTGTGTGGTTTCCAGTCATCTGATCTGTCTTGGTGTGACTGTCCAGTGTGAAGTGTGAAGTTTACCTGGCCTAGAAAACTACTGAAAAACACAGAATATTCCCAATGACAGCAATGCTTGATGGAATTTTTAAATCTATGATTATTATTGTAAATGTATGCCTTAAAAAATACACATTTCTCCATGTTTGATCCCGTTAAAGGCCCTACAAGTACAGAAGAAGACCTTTTAAACCACTTGATCTCGGTAAGAGTTATCCCACCCCCTTTGTGACCAGGCCATATTATGTAATACTGCACTGCGTTATTTTAACTGGCAACTGCGAGTTCATGTGACGCTGTACCCCAAAAACATTTAGGTCTCTTTTTCCCACAAATAGAGCTTTCTTTTGGTGGTATTTGATCACCACGCTGGTGTTCAATTTTGCACTATAAACAAAAAAAAAAAAAGACCCAGAACTTTGAAAAAAAAAAAAATTTTTTTTACTTTCTGCTATAAAACACATCCATTGAAAAAAAAGAATCAAATGTCTTCATCAATTTAGGCTAATATGCATTATACTACATATTTTTGGTTAAAAAAAAAAAAAAATCCCAATAAGTTTATATTGATCGGTTTACGCAAAAGCTATAGCGTCTACAAACTATGGGATTTTTTTTTTACTAGTAATGGCAGCAATTAGTGTAGTGTGGGAGGTGCTTTTACTAGGGGAAGGCATGGATCCATGTCCCTGCTTTGCAGGAACACAGGATCCATGCCTTCCCTACTGACAGAATGGCGATCTGCCTTGTTTGCAGATCACCGTTCTGTCTCTGTGCTGGATGATCGGCGGGTAGAAAGTGTTCTTTGTTTGAGAGGGTGCATGCAATTAGCACAGGGCCAATCAGCACTATCCAGACAGGGTCAGGGGTCCTGCAGCCTCATACGACAGTTGGAGTAGAATGAAAACTCCTCCTACAAGGAATTAGGACTCACCTGTAAATTCCGTATCTTGGAGCCATGAATGAGAAGGGTGGGCAACCTCTAGGCACACAGAAATGTCAACAGGCCCAGCAATAACAAGGGACACTCAGAGTGCCACTGCTAGAACCTTGTGGCCAAATACTGCATCCCCAGAAGACTGGACATCCTGAAAATCCCAAACATTGTGTCAATATTAAAACACGAACAGAGGGGAAATCTTCCAATGGGGACACTAGTTCTGGTGACACCCCAATATTTGCTGACTTTGGAGGGATTTCCTCTCACTTCCCATTTTGGCTACGAGATAGGTAGTAAAGGGAAATCTCCCCAATAGGACACAAATGGCAAAAAAAGAAAACTGACAGGGGTTATACCCTCCCTTATGCCTGGTACACACAATGAGATTATTGAACGAATGATTGTCTTTTTTTTTTTTGGCATTGTAATCTCATATCCAGTTTTGTAAAGTTACGAAAATTCTCTTACAACAGAATAAAAATTCTGAAGTGATGTAATGTGTTGTTTTGTATTGTATTTTCGAACGTCAACTGTATCGATTAAAGAAAAATTTAAGGATCTGGTATTATACAAGAAAAATATTCGTGCTTGTTCGATCGGATAATAAAATCGGATGAACTGGCACAATTAGCTCTCGAAAGCTCTGTATGAACGATTAGATTATCATACGATCGATTCGAAAGTGGTATTTTTTCATATGATTTTCTGATCAGGCCTTTACTCCAAATACAAAAAAAGATTTTGCCTTTAGTTACACTAGGCAGATATAAAAGACAAAAGAATGCAGCTCTGTAATCACAAATACATTATTAAATGTATTTTAGGGATCGGTCTGTTGCAGTCCCTGCACAGCAGAGCTTGGACTGGGAAAGCAGCACAAGCAGCCAATTAATTCATGTGCCTATACTGATAAGAGGAGAAAGCAAACTGAAGGACGCCCCCAACAAACCTGCCATCAGACGTGCATTGCAGCACAGTGTAAGGCAATATACTAATGTTTGTTTTAATGTGCAAAAAAAAAAAAAAAAGGTACAGGCACCATTTTATGGAGTGAACTGCAGGATATTTCTCTGTGCTCAAGTGCGTGCCCATCAGAAGGTGCAATTGGGTGCCATTCAGAATAAATGGCATTGCATCGCACAAGCCAACATTTGCCACAAAAAACATGATGTTAACAAGCCTTCAATGTCTAGTAATAGGCTGAGGGATGGTCCATAATAGCCTGGGCTCAGAGGAAGTAGGTTCAATGAGGATTGCTGTTAGAAGACTGACATCTAGTGGCAGAAAAGCATTACTGTGGGATAGTTCTGGATTTATACAGAATATTGCAGCAAAAGCTGCTTTTTTTTTATCCTTTAATGTGCTAATTTTTTTTTTTTTTTTTTTTTATGGAGTTCTGCTTTAAGAGTCTTTGAAGGCACACCAGACACCAAATCAGGAAATATAATAAGGAAAGAAAATGATTCATTTATTCCATAAGGAGTGTAATGGGAGCACAAAGCCTGTAAACGAGTGGATGAAACAGTCCTGAGCCTGCAGTTACAACCGGAGGTGACTGGTTAATATGGCCGCTTTCTTCTGACTTTGATAAATAAGGCCAAACATGTCCTTGTGTGATGGGAACACTGAACCAGAAACGAGCTGCAAGGTTTGTCAGGAAGGCGGCTCAATGTTTGGCCTTGCAATTGTAGCGCTTACCACCGTAGGAGCCACTGGGGATGATGGGTCCTCTGTTCTGCCATGACTCTTGAAGCCATCACACGTGGTTATAGATAGAAGGCCGCTCACACCTAAGTAACTTAACCACTTGTATAGCCGCCCACCATATAGAAAAATGGGAGCGGTAGGGTGGCACTCTCGTTCTGGGATGACATCATATGACGGCACCCAGAACCACAGCTCGGCTGCGCCACATTCCTAGGACACGGCGTAACCGCGATCTCGGTAGAGCCAAACCTCTTTAATCATGTGATCGGCAGTGTCCAATCAGAGACGGTCACATGTAAACAAGGAAGTGCCATTTATCGGCTCTCCTTGGCTCACACTGATAGACACACTGTGTGGTGAAGAAAGCCGTTCAGCGCCATCTCCTTGCAGAGGAGACCTGTACAGGTAAGCAGGGCACTGATCATCAGTGCCCCAATTATAGGACAGTCCTAGCAGTGCCCATCAGTGACACCAAGCAGTAGACATGTGCAATTCGTTTTGTTCCGAATTAGTTTAATGAATTTCAGAAACATCAGAATTAACGAATATCCGTTTGACAAATTTTCCCGGAAATTCGAAATCTGAAATAACACATAACTTAACTATTAAATTATAGGTATTGGAATTTTCTTTCAAATTTGGCTATTGAACGTAATGAATTCGAATTTATCCGAAGTTACAAATTATCCGACATAACGAATACCGTATCTAAATGAATGGAACGTAACAAATTAATAACAAATAACAACTTGTTCCGTACTATTTGTTTAGATGCGGCATTCGTTATTTCGGATAATTCATAACTTCGGATAAATTCAACAACCAACATCCAAATTTGAAAGGAAATTCCAATACCTATAGTTTAGTTATTATTTGTTAGTTTTTCTTTCAAATTCTCTTGTTTTCTGATTTACGAATTGCAATAACGAATGACCCAAAAAATGAAAACCAACAAATTTTTCGGCAGAGCACGTCTACCGGTCAGTGCCCGTCAGTGCTGCCTTTCAGTGCCCATCAGTTGAGCGGATCACACAGCCAGCTGCACCTGGCTACACAACAATGAAGTCAGGCCTCCAATTCCAATAAAAAGATCATTTGATATTCCTAGATTTGAACTTTTACAGCTACAATCATTAGCTTCCCCTAAACTGGTCTGTGTACTTTGGCCTAGAGGACTGCAGCACTGCACACAACTTTGGGGAAGTCAACTACTGGATTTATTGTTTTCTATATAGTATGTCAAGCCCTGTGCAAAGGTCAGCACTAAATACATGAGAAGATTTTTCTCCCAGTTGAATGGGTAACGGATGAATTAAAGAGAGCAGCCCATGTGGCTTTATCCAATATTTTACAGTGGTAGCCCAAGCTTAACGTATATTTAAAACCATATTTTTCGCCTAATCTATGTCTCATTAGGGAGATTTCTCTTGACTTCCCGTCTTGTTACTCAATATGAAGTGAAAGGATATACATTATATTGTCCAATGTATTGGGATGCCTGCCTTTACACACACGAACAAACTTTATAGGCCTCTTAGTCCGTAGGGTTCAATATTGAGTTGGCCCATCCTTTGTAGCTATAACAGCTTCAACTCTTCTGGGAAGGCTGTCCACAAGGTTTAGGAGTGTGTCTATGGCAACGTTTGACCATTCTTCCAGGGTTCAATATCGAGTTGGCCCACCCAGAAGTGCATTTGCAAGGTAAGGCACTGATGTTGGACGAGGAGGCCTGGCTTGCAATCTCTTTTCTAATTCATCCCATAGGTGTTCTATTGGGTTGAGGTCAGGACTCTGTGCAGGCCAGTCAAGTTCCTCCACCCCAAACTCCCTCAACCATGTCTTTATGGACCTTGCTACAAAGGGTGGGCCAACTCAATATTGAACCCTACGGACTAAGACGCCATTAAAGTTCATGTGCGTTTAAAGGCAGGTGTCCCAATACTTTTGTCAATATAGTGCATTTCCAATTGTAATGAAATTCCCCGCCGACTGCCGTCACGGGGATAAGTGTCCCCATTGGAAGATTTCTCTATTGGCAGTTCTTTTGGTAGCTATAAAAACTTTGGATTTACATCCTTACCTTAATTCCAGGTGGCATTAGTGAGGAGGACATTTACAAGCAGTGAATCTCTCTTACAGGGATACAGACTGCAATGATGACAGTGGTTCCAACCCATTACCACTCTCCAAAAAGCACCACACTCTGGTTACTGGTAAGAATTATGAAACATTAATTAGTTGCATGAAAATTACATGTTCCTGTGCCTGTATGGGTTTCCTACGGCTTCTTCCTAAAACCCAAGGACATGCTAGTAGGTCAATTGGCTCCTGTCCAAATTGGCCCTAGTATGCGTGTGCGCTTGTATATGTATGCATGTGGTATAAGGACCTTAGACTGTAAGCTCCATGAGTGCAGGGACTGATGTGAATGTACAGTATTGTAAAGCACTGCATACATTAAATTACTATCGCACTCTACCTGGAATAAATAAAATTAATAATTAGAGCATATGGTCAGCCCTCTGTCAATACTGCCATCTAGTGGACGCTTGAGAATTGGCAGTGCACATGGTCAGTATTTTGCCTAGTAATAAGCTGCAGGGCAGGGGACCGTGGTGTATTCTTCCAATTTAAAACATAAAATTAAAAATAGCATTTTTTCAGGAAAAGACCTGCAGTTTGTCAGTGCAGGTTTCCCAATTAAACAAAAACAGGAAGACTGAGATCTCCTTATAAGGGTTTAGGAAAGTGGATTATCTTGAAACTCTGGTGCAAAAATATAGAGAAGCTAGAGAGGCATTTAAAACCCCAACATCTATTCCAAACCAAAATAGTTTGAGTTGACAGACCAATTAAAATGGGTATATGCGCAAAAGCCAGCATAAATTTCTTTAAACAATTTTGCTGTAATGGATAAAATGGATCAACAGATGGGCCAAATGCTGCCCCAGGCTTCCCCCCAGTGACATTGTCACTAGAGCTGGGCGATTTTCTCAAAAAAAAAAAAAAAAAAAAAAAGGATGGACACCGCGCCGGTCCTAAGGGGCTGCGGGCAGGAGTTTTTAGGCGAGGCCATGGCGTGCGGCCTCGCGGACTAAGCCGAATCTGTGGCCTCGCCTAAAAACTCCTGCCCGCAGCCCCTTAGGACCGCGGTGTCAGCGCCAGTCCTGGTGGAGAAAAGAAAAATAAAAATAGAAAAAAAAATCGATTTGCTGAAATTTTGAATCGATTTGACCTCTCAACTCAAGATTCAAATCGATTTTTTCCCCAGCCCTAATTGTCACATGATCAAAAGTCTAGGCATTTGATCATGTACACTATATTGCCAAAACTATTGGGACACCTGCCTTTACACGCACATGAACTTTAATGGCATCCCAGTCTTAGTCTGTAGGGTTCAATATTGAGTTGGCCCACCCTTTGCAGCTATAAAACAGCTTCAACTCTTCTGGTAAGGCTGTCCACAAGGTTTAGGAGTGTGTCTATGGGAATGTTTGACCATTCTTCCAGAAGCACATTTGTGAGGTCAGATACTGAGGTTGATGGGAATGCCTGGCTCGTAGCCTCTGCCCCAATTCACACCAAAGGTGTTCTATCTGGTTGCGGTCAGGACTCTATGCAGGCCAGTCACGTTCCTCCACCCCAAACTTGCTCATCCATGTTATGGACCTTGCTTGTACACTGGTGCGCAGTAATGTTAGAACAGGAGGGGCCATCCCCCAACTGTTCCCACAAAGTTGGGAGCATGAAATTTTCTTGGTATGCTGACGGCTTAAGAGTTCCCTTCACTGGAACTAAGAGGCCAAGCCCAACCCCTGAAAAACAACTCCACATCATAATCCCCCTCCACCAAATGTGGACCAGTGCATAAAGCAAGGTCCATAAGGACATGGATGAGAGAGTTTGGGGTGGAGGAACGTGACTGGCCTGCACAGAGTCCTGACCTCAACCTGATAGAATACCTTTGGGATGAATTAGAGCGGAGACTGCGAGCCAGTCCTTGTACAACAACAGTGCCTGACCTCGCAAATGCGCTTCTGGGTGGGCCAACTCAATATTGAACCCTATAGACCAAGACTGGCATGCCATTAAAAGTTAATGTGCATGTAAAGGCAGGCGTCCCAATACCTTTGGTAATATACCAGGAACGTGCTGTGAAGTCAGTGGCTGGTGAGGCACTGGCTAGTATCAGAGCCAGATACACACCGGTTACACACACCGCAAATGTCAGAGCGAGAGCAATAATTCTAGCACAAGACCTCCTGTGTAACCCTAAACATGTAACCTGTAAAAATCTTAAAGCGTCACCTATGGAGATTTTTTAAGTACCGAAGTTTGGCACCATTCCACAAGTGTGCGCAATTTTAAAGCTTGACATGTTAGGTATCCATTCACATCAGTTTTTTTCCCCCCCAAAAAACACATTTGAAATATTGCTGCGCAAATACCGTGTAACATAAAAAGTTGCAACAACCACCATTTTATTCCCTAGGGTGTCTGCAAAAAGAAAAAAAAGTATAATATTATACAACACATACATACAGAAAGTATTATACAAATAATTATATATTGTTTTTAAGGTAATTTACTATATTTTCAAAAACTGAAGTCAAGCAGGTGGCTTAATGGACAAATTACTGATGTTTGAAGTTATAACTTCAAACCAGTAATTTCACAGTAAATAGATAATAAATTATTATGTTATAACTTAAATCAAGCTAAATCATATATTACGCTATATAAAATAGTACCTTTTCAACAGTAGAAGATTTTCATTATCCCTCTTAACTGTGTGAGAAAAACCATGGAATTATGGGTAAACCTTACACGCATAAACCCATGCTTTTTCCTTGTAGTTAAGAGGGGTGGAAGGGAGCATTTGTGTTTTAGATACATGCCCCCTTCTATGACACTGCAGTGAGAGAAGAGCCTCCACTGCAGCATTTTTATTCAACAGCTGGGGCCAATGGTGCTTTACCATTGGTCTAAGGCTCCAAGCTGTCCATTAAGCTCAGTGCCTCTGACAAGTAGTGAGGAGAGGCACTGTGCGCTCAGTCTCTCAGTCTGGTGCAAACAGAGAGTGCCAGCTTTTATTTAAACTGGCCGCGCAAGAAGCCCTGCATCTCCGGAACTATAAGTGGAAGGAGCCCCAAATTTTGACCAGTGGTGGGGTAGGACTTCAGATACATACCCCAGGTCGCAGAGCTACGACCCTCAAAGCGCAATTTTTTTTTTTGGGTAGTTTTCTTTTATTCCATGTTAATGGCAGGTCCCAAATCCTTACATATTGATGCCTTCTCTTTCCCCTGGAAGAGCATGGCCTGTGCATGATAGTGAGGATGCTGGTGCTGTGCCTGGCTGGCACGCAAGCTGTTGGGCCTGGTGGCACATGCACAGTAAGGGCTGCCGTTTTAGAGTTCTGGTTCTGTGAGAAAATAGGGGGGGGCACCGGCAGTATGCCAAGCCAGTGCATGCATAGTAACATTGTTGGAAAACCAAGCACAGTACAGCGCATGTGTCTTCCGGACACAGAACCTGACAGACAGCAGCCTCTACTGCACATGTGCTGGCCAGACAGCACCAGTGGTTCTAGACAGACTCTCTATAGGGGGGGGGGGGGGGGGGGGGGGGACATTCAAAGGCTGGTAATGTTTTAAAGTTTAGATAGGAGCATTTACCAGCCAATATAAAAAAAAAAAAAAAAAAAAAGAAAAACAAAACAAAACAAAAACACACCACACACAACACACACACACACACACACACCTGGGAACAGGTATGTAGCTACATGTTTTTCTTTCTAGGAGGGTTTACTCTCACTTTAACACAAGACAGCCATGGTTGCAGCAGAGACAGCCATGGTTGCAGCAAGTGTACCCATCAGTGTCCCATAGAACCCATTGGTAGGTTGTTTGGAAAAACAATGCTCTGATTTATGATGCCTGTAGCTGGAAATGAGTGTCCTTCAGACTACACCCTGCATCTGGGGATTTCAACCACAATCCCATCAAACACTCACCCTCCCCCATCTACAAAATGCCAGGTTTAGAAGATTCCACTCACCTGATTGCAACTGATCTGTCACCTTCAGTGCAAGTATGGTTACAGCTCACAATAAAACTAGGAACCAGGTAGACATTACTAGACAGAATTAAAGTGCAAAGTGAATACTCTACCCATCCCTACTACCATGACTTACATTTTCTGTGGCTCCAATGACTGATATGCATACCAGTACTGCATTAGCCACAGGAGGTTGCAGTTTTTAAAAAACAGCCAATTAATCTACCAGCTGGAGTGTGGGAGGAATCCTTACCCAGAGGAAATCCCAGCAAGTAAACTCCATACGGATAGTGTCATGACTGAGATTCAAACCAAGGCCCCCAGTGCTGCAAGGCATAAGTGCTAGCCACTATGCTGCCCCCCTAGGAGTTCTCTTTAAAAATGCAAAATTTATTTAAAAAAAAAAAAAAAAAAAAGAAGACAGACAGGACCAATCAATGCCTGAGATTCACTTTTATTCCTAAAATTTCCAACATGGAGACAGACTCAGGACAAGTGAAATAATCAGCTATCCAGACTCTTTAGTTCTTTTTAAGGTTTCTTATTTAATGTTACAAATGATAGCTGGTTTCTGAGGGAGGAGAAGGAAAGACTGAATACACAAATACATGAAGACAGAACAAATAGCTGCATGTGACAAGCACACAGGGCACAGATACCACAGCAAACACACTTGGAATGGGCGGAAGTCACATATCCTCTGTGCAAAGTCTAAATGATAAGAATTCTTGATATGCTATGGAATGAAGTTGATGTTACTTCAACAGACATCTATCAATCTCAGACTCAGAGGTCATAGAATGGTCTTTCACAACACAACAGATACACATTTCAGTCCATCAGACAAGAACCAGTGGTGAACAGCAACTCCAGCAGACCTCCTGTGTACCTGCTTAGCTGTCCCAGAATTCTACGCTGGTGACATCGGTCATTGAAAAATGGCTCAAGGTAAGGTTGAGGGACGTTCCTCATTGTGGAGATTGTCCTCAAAACCCCAGACCTCTATTATTGCAACCTGGAAGGTTTCGGAGCACAGAGGCTGGTTGTTGAAGGTGTTGCAGTGGCTGGTTCTTCCATAATTCAGATCAGAGTCCAAATATAAAGCTTGTCCATCTCCGCCACCTAGTGGAAGGAAAGATTCAGGCAGGACCAGTTAATAAGACAATAACAGGTAGCAATGCAGCAGATCTAAAAAGGATTCATCTGACAATCAGTAAACTAAACATTTTCCAAAAGAAATAAATGCACACATTAATGACCTTCTGAAAATGCTGGTTATCTGGCTATTATACTGACATAGTGGCTTTAGTACTGTTTAAAGTCAAGCAGGTGGATCAGGTTAGAAATGATTTTCACCTGCACACTTGCAAAAGCTCAAACTAATAGCATCTGTAACGCGCCTCTCCCCTCACTCCAGTGTGAAAGCTCGAGGGCTTTCACACTAGAGCGGTGCGCTGGCAGGACGCCAAAAAAAGTCCTGCAAGCTGCATCTTTGAGGCGCTCCTTCAGCTCCCCTGCCCTTTGAAGTCAATGGGCAGCGCCACCGAAGTGCTGGCTGCAGTGTCGCTTTTAACCCTTTTTCAGCCGTTAGGGGGGTTAAAAGCACCCACTAGCGGCCGAAAAAACGACGGTAAAGCCCTGGCAACGCCCCCAACTCCCCAGTGTGAAAGTAGCCTAAAAAAAGGTGCAAAATACTTACCTCTTCACTATGGTCCGCGAGGTCCCTAGCCTTGATTAAATGGCAGAAGATGATGCAACTCCCATGCATGTGCAGGAAATCATTTATCCCAACATCAAGGCACTGTGACAAGATTGTACCAGTTGCTGAGAAAAATTTGTTTATTTTACCTATAAATGCAACGTTAAGATTTAGTGAGAATGTACAGAAATAAGATTATCAGCATGAAAGCCAGACAAACTTTTGCAGGATTAGAAGTCAGCAATGGTGGCCTTCCAGTTTCTCCCAGGAAGGGTTTCCTTTAAAGCGGTTGTATGCCCGGCAAAAAAAAACAAAAACAAAAAAAAAAACAAAAAACCCCCAAACCTGTAAAAGGCAAAAGGCACAATGAGCTAGTATGCATCGCATACTAGCTCATTATGAAATACTTACCTTAGAACGAAGCCCCGTCTTGCCTCCTGGTCACTGATGAGGGAGCTGATGTGTTGCCTTTGTGTTTCTTTCCGGGTTTGCGGCTCCGCTCAAGAAGCTCAGATTTACCGGCAGCATCTGCCGGACCTTCAGAGCACATGCGCCACTGATGACAGCGGCTGCATGCAAGGTGAATATCTCCTAAATCGTACAGGTTTAGGAGATATTAATTTTACCTACAGGTAAGACTTATTGTAGGCTTACCTGTAGGTAAAAGTGTGCATGGAGGAGGATACAACCGCTTTAACTTATGGGCGCTTAACCTGTGGCCCTCTAGCTATTGTGGAGTTACAAGTCCCATCGTGCCTCTGCCTTTGGGAGTCATGCTTGTAACGGTCAGTGGCTTGCAATGCCTTATAGGACTTGCTAACTGGACAGCAATAAAAAAAAAAAAAAAAAAAAAAAAAAGTAGTTAAAAGCGGTGTTCCAGCCATTTTTTTTTTTTTTTAAAAGTCAGCAGCAGTGCTTGTAGCTGCAGACTTAAAAAGGAAACGAACCTGTCCAGGTAGCCCGCGATGTCGCCCCCCCGAGGCCGATCAGTCCATGGGATCAGGTGCAGGCGCCACCATTCAAACTAAGGGAAACTGGCAGTGGAGCCTTGCGGCTTCACTGCCAGTTTCTGACTGTACATGGGCGAGTCGTGCAGTGCTTTGTGCATGGCCAGCTTGGCATCTGGGACACACAGGTCCCAAAAGACAAACGGGGGGCTCGACGCAGAAGAGGATGTGAAAACCTGGGCTGTGGCCCAGCTGGATCGGAAGGACACTTAGTACAAAAAAAAAAAAAAAAGGGGGAAGGAGGTACTGGAGAAAGAAAAAAAATTTTTTTTTAAAATATCCAAAAATGAGGGGTGGAGAGGTGGTCTTTCGTTTAGGACCACCTCTCAAAATTGGGTGCAACTCCGCTTTAAAAAGGAGAAGTAGGGCCAAAGCTCTTTTGGCCCTGCTTAGCCGGGGGATCACAGGAATGCACTTAATTCTGCACTCCTGTAACCTGTGGGCTAAGGTCCGCTGTTGTCAATGCATTGATCTCGACTTTATTTTTTTAATTCTTTATTTATAATATCCAACATACACATAGCAACAAATTCGTTTAGACAGGTACATAACTAGAGTGCACAAAAAAACTAACCTATACAAAAGGGATATATCATACTAGTACTTATAACTATAAATATATAAGCGGCCCAGTCGGAACTCCCAAATGTCTCAACATCTGATTCTTAAACTCTTAAGTAAAGAGTCAACACTCTAAATTCACTTAGTCGTTGTCACCATGAATATAGGGATAACATAATTTCTTTAACACCATAAAAATAGAAAACTAAACCCGAAAACATTTATAAAGTGAAAAGAAAATACAGTAAAGACAGAAAGGAAAGAGAAAAAAAAAAAAGGAAGGGGGAGGTGTGAACAAGAATCGGAACAAATATAGCCACCAGCAGGGGATGTGGAGGTCCTCGATTGCATTCCCACACTGTTTAGGTAATCTTAGGAAGCGAAAAGAGCCTTTCCTTCCTCTGAAAATTTGAATATATTCCACTGAGCCCAGGTTTTAGAATACATCTCGTGTCGATTTTGGGCCGAGTGTATCAGGTCTTCCAACCCGTTTACCTTTTCCACTCTTGTAAGCCAGAGCAAGATAGAAGGGGGTCTTAAGTCTCTTCACTGCCGGGCAATACACGATCTGGCCGCATTAAAGACGTGGCGCAGTATTAATTAATATATTAATTAATTATATGTCTTTTCTGGTATGTTCGAAACATGTAATAAAAATAGAGCCGGATCCTCGGGAAGGATGTAGTCTGTAAATTTCTGAGATATACGTTGCACCTCCTTCCAGAAGTGCTCCAACTTCGGACAAGACCAGAAAATATGAAGTAAAGTCCCCCTGTCTTCCAGACATCTCCAACATTTGTCTGGAATCGAGGGGGAGTATTTATGAAGTATTGAAGGTGTACGATACCATCTCGTCAAAAGTTTAAAATTAGTTTGCTGGGCCCGAGCACAAATGGATGATTTTAAGGCCGAGCGTATAATCCGCCTCTGTTGTGCCGGAGGAAAGGTCCTATCCAATTCCCTTTCCCATTTCCGTACAAAAGGGGGAATGTACCCTTCTGGGGGGGGGGCAATCAGTAACGCATACATTTGTGAAAGTGTATGGGAAAGGGGGCCTATGTCCTCACATATTTGTTCTAAGGGAGTCAACAGTCTCTGAAATCTGTCCGGGGACGGGAGAGTATTGAAAAAATGTCGAAGTTGTGCACCACTCCAGAAGTCGAGGCCGAATCGGTCCTTTGACGAAGTCAACAGCGACAATGAGGGCCAGGTCGTAGATTGTGCAAATTGCGAAGCCTGGTAGCATTGCGACTCTAGTAGTGTTCTAAAAAAGGACCTTCTTATAACCCCGGAGGGAAAGGGGGTTCCCCATGATAGGATAGAGGGGGGAGTAGGTAGATGATAATGAAGTAGTAGAATATACTCGAGAGCAAATACGTAGGGTAGGTTCCATGGTTGCGTGCATTTTAAGAGCAGGACTAAGATCTGTAAAGCACCAAACCGCGCAACGGAACCATACTTTGTGATTGCTCAATCCTTGGCCACAGTTTAAAATCTATATGTCTGCACCAACCTATTAATCTCCCATATGCACTTCCCGATAATATTTCTGCATATCGGGTACCGCTACCCCTCCATACTGCTTAGGCATAGTCATAAGTCGACGTTATAGTCTAGGTCTTTTATAGGCCCAAATAAAACTGGTTATTAGCGCATTAATCTGTTAAAAAAATTCTGAAGGTATATAAAATTGGTAATGTTTGAAAAAAGGTATAAAAATTTGGGCAAAATTGCCATTTTAATTATATTGCATCTACCAAACCAAGAAAAAAAGTCCCTGATGCCATTTGGAAAGTAAGAACCATACTCTACTAGAGGTGGAAAATTCAATTCAAAGGTGTGCTTTAATTTAGGTGGAATGAATGTGCCCAGGTATTTAAGGGGCAATCCAGTCCATCTAAAATTAAAATTAACTTTTAGGGCTTTGATTTGGTGCAAAGAAATCGATACCCTCATTGCTTCAGATTTGGACATATGCATTGTTAGATTCGACAGGGAACCATATTGATCCAATTCTCTTAAAAGGTTCGGTAACGATACAACTGGTTTGGTAAGTGAAAATAAGATAGACTTTAATGTAGGGCCTTAGCCACCCGCTCCCGTCCCCTCCACAGCCCAGCGCTCCAGTGAGCGCTGGAGGGGCTGGGCAGAGACGGGGACTGACAGCCATAGACTGAAGACAGAGAACAGAGCGATCAGCGGTCTTTGATCACTCAGTTCTTGGTCTTAGAGGTGGGGGGGACAGATGAAGCATTGGACCAATGCTGTATCCACCTAGGTGAATATAAATGTTTGTTATTTTGAATTCCCATACTTCTGTTTTAAAGCAACCCTTACTTAAAATAAAAGTAAAATAAAAGTCACTCCCAGACAGTGTTATTTTCGTCAACGAAATGAACACCAATTTTAGTTGACTAAAATAATTTAAAGGACTAAAAATACAACTAAAACTAAAATTGTATTTTAGTCAAAAGACTGACTAAAAACTAAATTGAGATTTGACGTAAAAAATGAACACTGGTTATATATCACAACGGCTAAATCTGTCTCTGTAGTTTTTCCCAAAAAAAATTGCGTTTGGAAAATTGCTGTGCAAATACTGTGACAAAAAAATTGCAAACGCCAACCATTTTATTCTGTAGGGCCTCCTCTTTAAAAATATATAATGTTTGGGGGTTCAAAGCAATTTTCTAGCAAAAAATAAAAATAAATAATTGTTCATATTTCATTTAACCACTTCAATACCAGGCACTTAGACCTTCCCGCCCAGGCCAATTTTCAGCTCTGTCGCAATTTGAATGACAATTGCGCGGTCATGCTACACTGTTCCTACAAATAGAGCTTTCTTTGGGTGGTATTTGATCACCTCTGCGTTTTTTATTTTTTGCGCAACAAAACCGAAAATTTTGAAAAAAAAAAAAACAAGATTCTTTGTTTCTGTTAATTTTTTGTAAAGGAGTTTGTTTTCTTCTTCAATGACGGGCACTGATATGGCTACACTGACGGGCACTGATATGGCTACACTGACGGGCACTGATATGGCTACACTGACGGGCACTGATATGGCTACACTGACGGGCACTGATATGGCTACACTGACGGGCACTGATATGGCTACACTGACGGGCACTGATATGGCTACACTGACGGGCACTGATATGGCTACACTGACGGGCACTGATATGGCTACACTGACGGGCACTGATATGGCTACACTGACGGGCACTGATATGGCTACACTGACGGGCACATATGGCTACACTGACGGGCACATATGGCTACACTGACGGGCACATATGGCTACACTGACGGGCACATATGGCTACACTGACGGGCACATATGGCTACACTGACGGGCACATATGGCTACACTGACGGGCACATATGGCTACACTGACGGGCACATATGGCTACACTGACGGGCACATATGGCTACACTGACGGGCACATATGGCTACACTGACGGGCACATATGGCTACACTGACGGGCACATATGGCTACACTGACGGGCACATATGGCTACACTGACGGACACATATGGCTACACTGACGGACACATATGGCTACACTGACGGACACATATGGCTACACTGACGGACACATATGGCTACACTGACGGACACATATGGCTACACTGACGGACACATATGGCTACACTGACGGACACATATGGCGGCACTGACGGACACATATGGCGGCACTGACGGACACTGATGGGTGGCACCGACGGACACTGATGGGTGGCACCGATGGACACTGATGGGTGGCACCGATGGACACTGATGGGTGGCACCGATGGACACTGATGGGTGGCACCGATGGACACTGATGGGTGGCACCGATGGACACTGATGGGTGGCACCGATGGACACTGATGAGTGGCACCGATGGGCATCACTGCAATATAATAGTGCCAATCAGTGCCCATTTGTGGGCACTGATTGGGCACATGTGGGTGGCCATGGGGTACATACCTGGCCATCCACATGTTGCCCCTCTCCCTGGTGGTCCTAGTGGCGATCCCTGGTGGTCATCTGAGGGGGGGCGGGGTGGGGTGATAAACAATCAGCGCAGACCCCCCTGTCAGGAGAGCCGCCGATCTGTCAGATGCGAGTGAGGAAAAGCCGATCAACAACTCTTCCTATTGACATCGTGATCAGCCGTGATTGGACACGGCTGATCACGTGGTAAAAAGCCTCCGCCGGAGGCTCTTTAAGAAAGATCGGTGGAGCGGTGTGTCAGACTGACACACCACTCCACTGATCGCCGCGATGCGCGCCCCCACGGGTGCGCGGCGGCATGTTATCCTGCTGGACGTCATATGACGCCCGGTCAGGATAACTGAACCACCGCCCGGCCATCATCTGCTATGAGCCGGGCGGGAAGTGGTTAAACAAAAGGTGTCAGAAAAGGCTTGGTCTTCAAGTGGTTAGAAGAGTGGGTGATGTGTGGCATACGCTTCTAATGTTGTGCATAAAATACCACGACAGGTCAAACCCCCCCCCCCCAAATCACCCCTTTTTGGAAAGTAGACACCCCAAGGTATTTGCTGAGAGGCATGGTAAGTGCATGGAATATTTTATCTTTTTTTTTTTTTTTTTTTTTTTTTTGTGACAAAACACCTTGTAATTTCAGAAAAACAAAGTTGTCAGGTAAATGATATAATGCTCACACATGGGTATATGTAAAACTGCACCCCAGAATACATTCTGCTGCTTCTCCGCAGTATGGGGATACCACATGAGACTTTTTGGCAGTCTAGCTGCGTACAGGACCCCAAAAACCAATCCCCGCCTTCAGGCTTTATAAAGGGCATAAAATGGTGATTTTACTTCCTTACTACCCATGATAGTTTCAGAGGCCATGAACTGTCAAGATCGCACAACTCCCCCCAAATGACCCCTTTTCAGAAAGTAGACATCCCAAGGTATTTGCAGATCTCATTTGTTGCCACAATTATTTGGAAAAAGAAAGGAAAAAACGAAAATGTATTTTTTCCTTCCTTTTTTAAATTTTCAAAACATTGTGACAAAATACTTAACATGCTTCTCAGAAAATAGCTTGGGGTGTCTTTCCAAAATCGGATCATGGGGGGGGGGGGGGGGGGTTGTGCTATCTTGGCATTTCATGGCCTCCGAAACTGATAGGTAGTGAGGAAGTGAAATGAGCAATTTACACCCTTTGAAATCCTGTTCCTTTTAGGCTGCGATTTGTTTTCGGGGTCCTGTATGAGGCTAGACTGCCAAAAAGTCTCACATGTGGTATCCCCTTAGAAGCAGCAGAATGTATTTTGAGGTGTAACTTCACATATGCCCATGGTATGTGTGAGCAATATATAATTGAAGTGACAGCTTTGTGTGAAGGAAAAACAAAAAAAAAGACATAAAACAAAAAAAAACAAAAACAAAATAATCACACACCCGTTTGTAGACGCTATAACGTTTGCACAAACCAATCAATATACGCTTTATTGGGTTTCTTTTTACCAAAGACATGTAGCTGAATACATTTGAGAAAATTTGAGTTTATTGGATATTTTTTATAACAAAAGTAGTTCTTCAAAATTTTCACACTTTTTTCATTTATATTGCAAAAAAGTAAAAAAAAACAAAAAAAAAAAAAACCCACCAGTGGTGATCAAATACGCACAAAAGAAAGCTGTATTTGTGGGGGAAAAAAAAAAAGATAAATTTTTGTTTGGTACAGCATTTCATGACCGCGCAATTACCAGTTAAAGTAGCACAGTGCCAAATGGCAAAAAAAAAAAAGCTCTGGTCAGGCAGGGGGGATAACCTTCCGGAGTTTAAAGTGGTTAAACATTTAGAGCAATAATAAAAAATAGGCCAGTATTACACTTTGTGCTCTAACTACTCACCTATGATAATGCATTCTGTGCTCCCAGCCATGAACATGGAGGCTGTTTTGGATGGAAGGTTGAAGTGGCGAGTGGCCAGGAATGGAGACAGGCGATCAGAAGGGTCCGTGCCATCAGCTGTGTCTTGGGAAGAGTTTGCTTCTAGGTCAACTGTTGCACTTACTCTGCCGAGCTCGGGGTGTTTTATGATCACCCACTCGTAGCGCTCCACCTCTGGCTGAAGCTAAACAAACAGAATCAATTAAAACGCTGAAAAAATTATGCCAGTTATGCCTTCCATGTACACAATGTCCGCACCATCCAGTTCTGAAGTACACGGCTTTGACCCCTGAGAAGTCTGAACATGTAGGTTAAATGCAAATGGTTTTCTTAGTCTAGTTTTTGCTTCCACCCATTTAATCATCTCCAATTTTAGAGTCCTTTTCTTACCTTTACAGTGGGGCAAAAAAGTATTTAGTCAGCCACCAATTGTGCAAGTTCTCCCACTTAAAAAGATGAGAGAGGCCTGTAATTGTCATCATAGGTATACCTCAACTATGAGAGACAACATGTGGAAACAAATCCAGACAATCATATTGTCTGATTTGGAAAGAATTTATTTGCAAACTATTGTGGAATATAAGTATTTGGTCACCTACAAACAAGATTTCTGGCTTTCACAGACCTGTATCTTCTTCAAGAGGCTCCTCTGTCCTCCACTCATTACCTGTATTAATGGCACCTGTTTGAACTTGTCATCAGTATAAAAGACTCCTGTCCACAACCTCAAACAGTCACACTCCAAACTTCACTATGGTGAAGACCAAAGAGCTGTTGAAGGACACCAGAAACAAAATTGTAGACCTGCACCAGGATGGGAAGACTGAATCTGAAATAGGCAAGCAGCTTGGTGTGAAGAAATCAACTGTGGGAGCAATAATTAGAAAATGGAAGACATACAAGACCACTGATAATCTCCCTCGATCTGGGGCTCTATGCAAGATCTCACCCCGTGGGGTCAAAATGATCACAAGAACGGTGAGCAAAAAATCCCAGAACCACACAGGGAGACCTAGTCAATGACCCGCAGAGAGCTGGGACCAACGTAACAAAAGCTACCATCAGTAACACACTACGCAGCCAGGGATTCAGATCCTACAGTGCCAGACGTGTCCCCCTGGTTAAGCCAGTACATGTCCGGGCCCATCTATACTCTTGCTAGAGTATTTGGATGATCCAGAACAGGATTGGGAGAATGTCATATGGTCAGATGAAACCAAAGTAGAACTGTTTGGTAGAAACACAACTCATCGTGTTTGGAGGAGAGAGAATGCTGAGTTGCAACCAAAGAACACCATACCTACTGTGAAGCATGGGGGTGGCAACATCATTCTTTGGGGCTGTTTCTCTGCAAAGGGAACAGGACGACTGATCCGTGTACATGAAAGAATGAATGGGGCCGTGTATCGTGAGATTTTGAGTACAAACCTCCTCCCATCAGCAAGGGAATTGAAGATGAAACGTGGCTGGGTCTTTCAGCAGGACAATGATCCCAAACACACTGCCCGGGCAACGAAGGAGTGGCTTCGTAAGAAGCATTTCAAGGTCCTGGAGTGGCCTAGCCAGTCTCCAGATCTGAACCCCATAGAAAAACCTTTGGAGGGAGTTGAAAGTCTGTGTTGCCCAGCGACAGCCCCAAAACATCACTGCTCTAGAGGAGATCTGCATGGAGGAATGGGCCAACATACCAGCAACAGCGTGTGACAACCTTGTGAAGACTTACAGAAAACGTTTGTTATATATCCTTTGTTGGCAATGACAGAGGTCAAAGTATTGGAGATGAACTTTTGATATTGACAAAATACTTATTTTCCACCATAATTTGCAAATAAATTCTTTCCAAATCAGACAATGTGATTGTCTGGATTTGTTTCCACATTTTCGCTCTCATAGTTGAGGTATACCTATGATGACAATTACAGGCCTCTCTCATCTTTAAGTGGGAGAACTTCTACAATTGGTGGCTGACTAAATACTTTATTGCCCCACTGTACATGTGAATGTGTTTAGCTTAAAGTGGAAGTCCAGTCTTAAACTAAAATCTCTAAAATCTACTTGCAGCCACAAGCAAAGATTAACCTATCTAGCCTGTAAAGCAAAACTCGCTATACATACCTTTTCTGAAGCCAATCCGATCCCGCGCTGAGCTGCCAGCGGTGGCTTCTCTGTGTAGGCGGGTACAGAAAAGGAAGCAACAACGGAAGCCCCATAGTAAGTCTATGGGTGACGTCACTTCCCTGGCATTTCACAGCAGTTGCAGGCTGCGTCCTGCACAGAGCTTCCGCTGCTGGAGACTAGACCGGAGTGACTTCAGAAAAGTTATGTATAGCGAGTTTTGCTTTACGGGTCTAGATAGGTTAATCTTAGACTGTGTCTGCAAGTAGATTTACAGATTTTAGTTTTAGGCTTGACTTTCACTTTAAAAACAAACCTGTGAGTTGCATATGCAAAATTGCCCTTCATGAACACAGTACAGATTTACTTTAAGGACTAGCATGTAAAGGCTTTAGTGGTTTCCTTCCAACCTCTGTTTGTGAAGCAGTTTGGAAGGATCTAGAATGCGGTGTTAGCATTATGAAAATAATCTTACAAAGCCATGTACACCTCCATTGAAATCCCTGCATTTGCTTTGCTTGCGTGAATGTAACATTCAGCTGCGTCTGAACCATTTTACCCCCGCCTGCCAGACTTACAAGTCAATGTGAAAGCAAACAAAGCAACCTAAAGCAGCTCAGAAGTAAGGCAGACCATACATTATGCAATTTTCTTTCCTTTAACCATAGATTGAAAGAAAAATGCTCGATTCCCCCATCAACACTGACTGTTTTGATGGGGGCAACCCTCCCACAGAGCCATTTTCTGTAGGTGGGGAGCAGTGTTGCCAACCGTTAGTATATTTACTGGCAGCCAATAAAAAACGGGCACTTTTCTACTGCCAGTAACAGGAAAAGGTTGTCAGTAATAATAATAATAATAATAAAAAAAATATGACTGATGCTCAGCACTGAATTTCTGGTCTGGAGTTGGCCGAGACCATCCAAGTTCCTGCTACAGTGCCTGTAGCGGGTCTGGCGGAGGCGGTGCTGATATGGTGTGATATCATGGTGCAAGAGATCAGAGCAGAGCGGAACGGCTGGAGCCTCGTGTCCAGGTCTGCAGGATGGGAGCAAGGCAAGCCGGTAGTGGCACGGTCAGTGCGGTTTGTACTGAAGGGACCACCTGGTGTGAGGAGAGACTCACAGTGACTCAGGAGGGGACATGTCGTGTCAGTGAGGTGTCATCTCTGCTGCACACTGCTGTCAGTGTCACAGAGTCAATTTTATGTGCGTTTGCCTGCCCATTCTAATTTTCTGCCCTCCAGAGTCCTGTCCCTGAGCTACTTACTATATCAAAAATAAGATAAGAAATATGTTTTTTGCCTCAATATCTACCTTAAAGTGGAGCTCCACCCAAAAGGGGAAGGTCCGCTTGTCTGCCTCCACAACCCCCCCCCCCCCCCCCCCTTCTTCCACTGCCGCATTTGGCACCTTTTGTGGGGGGTACCTGGTTTTGACAGGTACCCGCTCCCAAATTCCAATTCCCAAAATTCGGGCTGAAATCGGACCTGAAACAGTGACAGGAGATGCACCGAACTCCTGCTGTGAGCCGGAGCATGCTCTAGTCTGAACCCAGCCTTAAACAGCTCTAAAACAAAACAAAAAAAAATAAATAAAATTGGGCCTACATGTTGAGATTATCCAACAAGCTAAAAAAGATAATAATGTCCTTTAGGAGTTCAGAAACCCCATTAGAAGCAGTATAATTACTGGGCTGCCCATAGGTATGGCTTTACTGAATGTATAAAAGGAGGACCGTAGGAAGAACTTCTTACCCGAAAAACAAAACACTCTCCAGTTCCAAAGAAGCTCAGCTTGTTTCCGCTTTTCTTACGTGAATTCCAGTCAGTAGACAGATATGCACCACACACCTAGAAAACAGACGAAAACACAGAAAAATGGAGAGACATTGAAAATGATCAGTCAACATGAGTAGGCGTTTTTTTCCCCCCATGATCAGCAACTACAGGTGTACTATAGATTTCTGCCAATATGTAGCAGGTAAGTTGTAAACAACCTATGCAGTCAGTCAAGACTTCCATGTTCCTTTCACTAGTCCTAAAGATAGGAGCTGGCCAACACAATGATAACAGCCACCACCTACTGGGATTACCATAATTCTACAACGTGCACCAATGCTTTCTCCAAGAAGGAAGGCATTAAATTAATCCTTTATGATCAATGGGCAAAATATGCATTCAGAGTTGATCGCACACAGCATCTGGTGCAGCTGTGCATAGTAACCAATCAACTTCTAACTTCAGCTTGTTGAATTAAAGTGTCACTAAACCTGTATAATAAAAACAAAAAAAACAAAAAAAAACAAACACCTATCAATAGATGCTGTATTACATGCCGTTCATACTTGCCCAGTCACTATGGGCCCTTTCACACGAGCGTTCCGTTTGTTTCAGCAGTTCACTCACGTTTTTTTTTTCAAAGAAAAAACAAACTAATCAGTTGTTTTTTTCACATCTACTACCATTGCAAAACAGACCGTTTATCTGTTTACATCCGCTTTTCATACTTTTTTCCCCCCTTTAAAAACAGAAGAAAAATATGGCTTAATCCATTCCAAAAAATATGTTGACGGAAGCGGATGTAAATGGATAATCATCCATTTACATTAGTTTTTCCACAGAGATGCATTGATTTGTTTTTCATCAGTCAACGGATGGATGAAAAAAAATGGACAAAGGGAACGCTGTGTGAAAGGGGCCTATGAAATTCATTTTCTGTATTCTGCAAAAAACCTGGTTGATCCTGCTGTTTTTTTAATCGCAACCTTCTGTCCATGTCCCCAATTCAGCTAGGGATTTTGCAGCTCTGCACATCCTCAGTTTTCAGTGCGTTTCTATGCTGAGCATTTCCTCCCCCTCACATCTGAGCAGCCCATGTGACTATAGAGACATGTGGGCGTATATACAGTGGTAAGTGAAAGCCCACTCACTCCCTCCTCCAAGTCCACTAACCAACTAAACACAATGGGGCAGGATATTACATGTAGATTGATGGAGGCTTCACCTCCCTGTCATTCTAAGACACAGGCTAGAGGGGGTGTGACATTCTGACTGGCAGAAATTCGCCCAAACCATGTTATTGAGAAAGAAAAAAAAAAACCCACACACAATTTGATGTCAAATATACAGTATATTTGTATGACAATTTAAAACCGTTTATAGATGTTAATTATTTTTAATCTCTAGTCCAAAAGCGTTTTTTCTTTTTTTGAACATGTGACCAGTAGCAAAGGACTAGAAACTCCTGCTTACGTTTCCCTGCAGACAGGCTGGGAAAGAGCTGGGTCAGGTAACAGCTGTATATCCATAAGACCCCTTTCACACTGGGGCGGTTTGCAGGCATTATTGCGCTAAAAATACCGCCTGCAAACCGCCCCTAAACAGCCTCCGCTGTTTGTTCAGTGTGAAAGCCCGAGAGCTTTCACACTGAAGCGGTGCGCTGGCAGGACGGTAAAAAAAGTCCTGCGAGTTGCATCTTTGGAGCGGGGAAGGAGCGGTGTATTCACTGCTCCTTCACCACTCCTGCCCATTGAAATCAATGGGACAGTGCAGCTATACCGCGGTAATACCACGGCTATAGCCGAGCTATACGAGGGGTTTTAACCCTTTTTCGGCCGCCAGCGGGGGGTTAAAACCGCACCGCTAGCGGCCAAATACCGCGGTAAAACAGCGCTAAAAATAGCGCTGTTTTACCGCCGACGCCCCCTACCGCCCCAGTGTGAAAGGGGCCTTAGGGTTAAAAAAAAAAAAAAAAAAAAAAAAGAGTACCGAGGTTTTTTTTTTTTTTTTAATTAAAATAATTAGTGCCATCATCCACATACAGAAAAAAAAATGAACAATGTAAATTAAACAGTATGTGTTTAGTATCACTTTAAGCTTTAACTATAAAACTTGAAAGCAGATTGTAACAATCCGTTCCGTGCACCAGTTTTAGTAAATCTCCCCACAGCCTACAATATAGAACCACCTTGAATACGGTTTCTCAAGCTTGTTAGCGCTCATCAGCACAAGAAACAGGAGTACTGCTAAGCAGGACTCAGAATGGTATGACCCAGTACAATCAGTCCAATGATGGTGATGGACCAAGAGAAACCAGGATGCTCTCAATTACTTTAATATAACTGGGTACTGACATCTATAGGTAAAGTTGATCAGGGAATATCCAATTAGCTCTCAAGGGATCAGGAAGGAATTTTTTCCCCTGCTGTAGCAAATTGGATCATGCTTTGCTGGGGTTTTTGCCTTCCTCTGGATCAACTGTGGGTGAAGGATTGTGTATATGAGGCTGTATAATTTTTTTCCCTCCCCTTTTTTTGGTTAAACTAGATGGACTTGTGCCTTTTTTAAACCAGATTAACTATACAAGTATGTACAATTCTGTGAAGTGAAGCACTGACACACACACAAAAAAAAAAAAAAATTTACATGGGTTACCAACAAGGAAACTAGTAAGCCCTACTCCAGGATTTTGCCACTATACCTCCCTAGATCAAAAACATAGAAAGTAAAACGTGTGGCCAATTATTTTTCTTTTTTATAATGCACAACAGTGTACAGAAATGGTCATTAAAAAAAATAAAAATACTTTTTATTAAGAAAAAAAAAAAAAAAAAAAAAAAAAAAAAAATGTAAGGACAGTTATGTGCCAATTACACTTACCTTATTGCAGTCTTTTCTGAGATATGTTTCTGCTGAAACTGAATGGAATGGAGTGATACTAATATTATGGACAAGAGCACCAACAGTTGTTTGTGCAACCCTTTACAATTATAAAGGGAGACAGTACAGTTACAATAAAAATCAAGACAAGAGGGTTAAGAGGACCCTGCTTGTGAAAGCTACTACTGCCTCAATGCTTCTGGGCTTCTAGAAAGCTATAGGGCGGCCATTGTAGTAACCAATTCTACTCAGAAGACAGCAAGGGCCGGAAGTAAATGGCAGATGGATCACAGCATGGAGGCAAGTGTAATTACAGCAGAAGTAGGGCCAAAGGTCTTTTGGGTCCTGAGAGTGCACTTAGTTCTGCACTCCGGAGACCCAGAATCAGTTAAAGCTTGCTGTTGGCAGATGTCACAGCGCCAGTCCAGGCTTTGCAGGGATTCCGACAATGTTGGGGTCCGCCCAGAAGCCTGGGCCAACAGCTAGCTGAGAGCCCGAGGCATCCACAGTCCAGCACTCTAGTGAGCACCGGAGGGGGTAGAGCAGAGAATGGCGATTGACAGTCAGCTTTCTGTCCTTAAAACGGACCTGAGAACTGAGTGATCAGCAGTCTTTGATTGCTCAGTGTAGAGCTGGCAGGGTACAGCAGCAGCAT
This sequence comes from Aquarana catesbeiana, assembly GCF_042186555.1. NCBI lineage: Eukaryota > Metazoa > Chordata > Amphibia > Anura > Ranidae > Aquarana > Aquarana catesbeiana. The sequence continues at coordinate 108,092,313 of NC_133329.1, read as the reverse complement.
CGGATCCATGCTGCATCTACATTGGTGAGCACGTAGGTAAAATTTTATTATATATATATATATATATATATATATATATATATATATATATATATATATATATATATATATATATATATATATATATATATATATATATATATATATATATATTATATATAAAATAAAATGGAGAGAGGCCGCAGGTTTAATAGCACTCTATGGTGTTCCTCCTTTTCTCACTGTAGAAAATGAATACAAATATTGGACTGATGGTTGGGGAAAAAAAAAAAAAAAAAAAAAAAAACGCATGACAATACTCTTCATAATCTACTGCTATTAGTCTTGCACTAATTGCTTCATATGTATAAAGAGTCCGGGCAATTCTTGTATAGCCTACTAGTGTTTAATTACATTTTATGGCGTTTTTGTTCACCAAGCTGTCTCAATCCTGCATTTATTTTTATATTAAAATGTGAAAAAAAAGTAAATTACTGGTAATAAATATATGGGGGGGAATGTACAGGCGCGCACACAAGCACTCCGATGTAGGAATCAGTTTGTTATGTATGTAGAAGAGAAGTTTTTGAAAGTGCTGCATGCATGTTAAAATATGTTGGAGTTTTGGCCAATACAAAAATCCACGCTAATCAGCTTGGATGCACAAGGAATCTCCATTGCCAGCTATTGTATTCTGACTCAATGGAAGCGACTGTTTGTACAACAATTTTATGCTCAGCTCCTATGATTTTTCAGGCCAAAGAATGTTGCTCAGGAGGGTGCCAAAAAGTGCCACCCAAGGCTCAAAAATTTGCTTTGTGTATGGTCAACTTAAAACATTGTACAATCGGTTATGCGAGTGTTACCAACCTAAAATAGAACTACACCGTCACAAAACATACATCAGTACTTGTCCCCGCAACCTGAAAGTTGTTCAAACCACAGACATGAAATATTAAAGCATATCCCTCTATAGTGTGTACTTGTCTCAGTCCAGAGCGTTAAAAAAGTAATTTCTGTCTGCTGCTTCGTTCCTCTGCTATCAACATGAATAATTTCTGACAAGTTTTCCTGACAAAAAACAAAAAAAAAAAAAACAAAAAACACAACAACGTTTGACAGGGGATGGACCTCCAGCTGATTGACAGCCTCAGTTCCTGTATGAATGGGAGGGGTCCCTTCCCTCCAATCAGCTCTCAGAGGTGTCCCCACTGAGCTCTGCAGAGTGTAACTTCAGCTCTCGGACCACTTTTTTCTGAACTCTCAGACAAGCTTACAAATTCAGCACTTTGTCTGCGGTCTTCTCTACATCCCTTCAAACAGATACAACTTATGCAGGGGATTTGTTTCATCTCTGGATCACCGGTGGATAGTCCATTCACTGGGTATAATTGAAGGGTGTACAACCTCCTTAAGACTGAATTCACACCCAATTCCCACTGAATTCCATCCATTTAATGTGAGTTTTGATGTGCATTGTGCATGTTTGCGACATCCTGTTTGTGGATTAGAGAAGGAGTGAGTGAAGATATTCGTTTTTGAAGTTTTTTGGTAAACAGGATGTCTAGCAAAACAATGCTGACTAGAAAGCACCTGCTCTGCACACATTGCTCTTCCCCCTCTCTCCAATTCCCCAAAGATGGCTGCCGGTACGGGTGCTTGTAAAAGGCAAAAAATTAATAACGCATATTTTTTTTCTTTGACGTGCATTTTATATGCATTGCATTATGCATACATGTTGCATTTTAAAGCAATGCAGCGTTGTAGTGTAAGTGGATCACATTGAAAACCTTTGCTTTATACGTCTATGCATTAATTGGCATTATACAAGTGCACAAAAAACACAGATCAACGCACTAGTGTTAATTAGCCCCAAAATTAAAGGCCATTTCTCAAGGGGACTTATTTACAGCAGCATGACCTAGCTTTCTGCTTGCATCTATCTGTGCTGTGAAGCCGTTTCTGGTCACCACTAGAGGGCGCTACATAGAGACAGGAGACCGGCTTTGTATTTTGCTGAATGGCCAACCTGTCACCCTAGACTAGATTCATTAGAGCACAGCAGAAGAATGCAGGGGACAATGCTGCAGAAAAAAGGCCTTGACTGTAAGTGAATGTCATTAGAGAAGATGTAATACCCTACTCCTCGATCTGCCAGGCTCCCTCCATCTGTGCGATAACAGAATGCAACAACCAGTGGGAAAGTCTTATAGAAGAGGCTTCGGGGGACTGATCGCATAGATGGGAGGAAGCCTGCCAGAGTGAGGAAATATAATCTAGTACACCCTATTTCTATACTTCTAGATTTTAGGAGCACTTAACTCAGTAGTTCTTTGTAATTCCCCAAGTTAGGCTTTAAGTTACAGACCCACAATAAGCTGCAGAGAAGAGTCAGCATTCTTGCATTCCTTCGCATATATACTTAAAGCATCAGCATGAACACCTGGGAACTAGCGTACTCACAACAGGAAATCAGCATCCTTCATTCTCTCATGAGGGGTTCACATTAAGTAGGAGTAAGGCCCCATATACACCATTAGGATTTTCTGCAGATTTTTGTCTTCAGATTTACCAAAACCATATAAAATATGAGGTCAAACCTTAAGAGTTTCAATTTGTATGCAATGAGGTAGGCCCTTGCACTACATGGTTTTAGATTTTCTGCAGATTTTTATCTTCAGCTTTACCAATAGTGCGTATGGGGCCTTATTCAAACTGTTATTTATTTTTTATTTTATTTTAACAGGTAACCAGACAGCAATTTTTACTGCTCCAAGGACAAGTACAAATATAAGTGGTGGGGATTTTTCATCTAAGGTTGTCAAGACTCAAAACTGAAGGAATAAAAACCTGACTTGAGTCCCCTTTACATGACCATTCTGATTGGACGGTCCATTCACAACTATGGACCAGCGGGTGTAAACAGACTTATGTCTATTTACACCCGCCTACCTCCATCATCCATAAAAAAAACAAAAAAAAACAAAAAACAAACACACACACACACACACACACACACACACACACACACACACACACACACACACACACGGAAGGGGATCCATTTTCCTTTGGCCAGGCCAGGCGTGTCAAAGTCAATTTCATCACAAGCCACATAAGCAATAAGGTTGCTCTAAAAAGGACCAGTTGTATCTGTAAGACTAGATGTCCAGAGCACCCCCACCATCAGAAGTCAAGAGTCCCCCCCCACCATCCCCCTATATCATAATGCGCCCCCCTTGCCATATGCTGCCGCCGGGAAGATACTGGGGCCAGAGCTGGTAAATATAAAGGGTCTGGAGGAAGACTGGAGACAGCTGCTGAATGCCGAAACCAAGGAAGACAGAGACAAAGGGGTACTGCGGCTTCACAGAGAAGTGCAGGATCTGCTGGAGAAGTTCTGTCCTCCTCTCTGCTGCCAACTGCTGAGACAAGGCGGGGTCAGAGATGAGGGGGGTGCCACAACTGCAGGAGAGGTGCAAGGATCACAAGTAGTGGCTTGGCAGGCCAGATTTAGCTCACAAGTCTTGTCTGACACATGGTCTAGGCAGATCAGATTGGAGGGCTGTCGTATGCACATGGACAGCAGAGCCCATTTACACCTGGCCAGCCATAGAGCACAGTAAAGCTTGCAGCGTTTAGGAGTGCTGTATAAAAAAAACTGTATAAAACCTCAGCTACATACAGTATACAGTGCTTGATCCTGCAGCGGAATGAGACCTTCTCCTTCCACACTGGGAAGGTTATGAAGCACATTTTTTACGTAAAGTTCCAGTAACCTTCAGATGTAATTAAAATTTCTGAAGTTTTGCATTTCAGTGCTAGGGTCCTCTTCTCAATTCTGTGAAGGGGCACCAACTGTATGCAATCTGCATGTTCTTCCTATTATGTTGGTTTCCTCTGACCATCCCTGATCCAAAAAGCAAACTGGTAGGTTAACTGGCATGTGATCAATTATCTGGACAGTGACTTAAGTGTTCTTTGTATAAATATAGCAGAACTTCATTTTAATTAAAAGCTTTTTTTTTTTTTGACGACCAAAACAGCTTTTTTGGGGCATACTTCTTTTGTGGGCCACAGTAATGCGCTTAGTAGTGCTCTCCTGTGACCCAGAATCAGCTGACAGTGGGCTAAAGTCTGCTGTCAGCTGACTTCATAGCCACTCCAGATGCTGACAGGATCCACCCAGATGCCCGATGGATAATGGACTGAGCCTCTCAGTGTGCAGCTGCGAGTCAGAGCCAGCCACTTCCACCTCTTCTCCTGTCCCACCCTCCAGTGAGTGAGAGGCCGTTCTCTGCTCAGAGCAGACCGAGAACTGAGCAAATCGGCAGTCGCGCATGTGATCATTTAGTTCTCAGGCTTAGAGATGGAGAGGGACATCACAGCGATTCTGCAGCATAGATGAGAATAACATATATATATATATATATATATATATATATATATATATATATATATATATATATATATATATATATATATATATATATATATATATATATATATATATATATATATATATATATATATATATATATATACACACACACACATATACACACACACATACACACATATATTTTTTTTTTTTTCCCCCCCATATATCTCCTTCAAATACTGCAGATCTGAGCCAAGGTTACGATTACCAGTCTGTGTATGCCATAATACATACCTCTTGGCTGCTAGTTTTGATCAGGAGTAGGGTGGGCTCATGTCCTTCACAATGCATGAAAAACCTGGAAAAAAAACAAAACAAAAACAAAAAACCAGAAGGTCAGTCAGAATAAAAGGCCAAGTCAGTTTAAATGCCACTGGGGATAAGATAAGAAAAAAAAAAAAAAGGTGAAGGAAGAAATTATATTTACATATGAGGTTCATAAAAAAATAGATTTTGTATGCATTACAAAATTGGAAGACAAGGTGCTGTTCTTTAACATGTGGGTATAGCTCCCGCCTCTAGGAGCATTGGACACTATATAAAAAGAGGCCTAGCTCCATCCAGTGTCTATACCCTGACAACTAAATACAAAAATACAAGCGGAACTGTGTCCTAGAGAAAAAGCCTTTCTTCCAGTGCTCATTGGGAGATATGGGACTATTCTTCAAAACATGTGTAAAAGTTCTAAAAGCCATAAAAAAAAAAAAAAAAAATTTAAATATATATCTAAAGTTAATGCATGTATGTGTGTATGCATGCATGTACACACAGCCTTGAAAAAGTATTCATACTCCTTCATTCCTTGAAATGTTCCACATTTTGTTACAACCAAAAACGTAGATGTATTATTGTGATATTATTGTGATTTTGTTAGAGAACCTTAGTGAACAAACAGCATCATGAAGGCCAAGGAACACACCAGACAGGTCAGGGATTGAAACGCGTTGGAGGCGTGGCCTGGTTGGAGTCCAGGCTGAGGATACCACTCACCACCCCAGGACACCTAGATGTGCAACTTTTAGGGGCCACCCCATTGTTCTTTGAAGCCTTACAGGAGCCAGGACGGGTTCCATCCCCTGTCAGCACTTTAGCAGCGGCTAATTAGAGATTACATACCCCTACCAGTGAGCGCGTGCGCGCACACACACACACTTCCTAGAACACACCAGACAGGTCAGGGACAAAAGTTGTAGAGAAGTTTAAAGCAGTGTTCGGTTATAAAAAAAATAAAAGTAAAAAAATATATATATCCCAAGCTTTGAACATCTCACAGAGCACTGTTCAATCCATCATCCGAAAATGGAAAGAGTATGGCACAACTGCAAACCTACCAAGACATGACCGTCCACCTAACTGACAGGCCGGGCAAGGAGAGCATTAATCAGAGAAGCAGCCAAGAGGCCCATGGTAACTCTGGAGGAGCTGCAGAGATCCACAGCGCAGGTGGGAGAATCTGTCCACAGGACAAGGCAAGCGAGTTGCCCCTTGCATAAAGGTTCGGATCAGTGAATGGGAGGCAAAAGGCCTTTGGAAGAATACTGATGGGGCCGAAACCTGACCTCCGATTGTACTCAAAGCCAATTTGATTTGCACAGCTGACTGTAGAAAAGAGAATTCTCCCAATCACATATTTCCGAGGATGTCATTTTCTGGCTTCACACCAAGCAATATAAAGTCTTCCAGACCTTATGATAAATTTTCCTAACGACAGCTTTTCTAGCATTCACTAGGAGTAGACACCACGATCCTTTAACACCCTGGCTTCAATAGCCATGCCGTCAAATTTAGAGACTGTAAATTGGGGTGGAATATAGGACCTTGAGACAGTAGATCGGGGCGACATGGAAGCGTCCATGGCCTGTCTATCGTCAGTCTCACAATCTCTGGAACCAGGGCCTTCTGGGCCAGGCTGGTGCCACCAGAATGACTGGAACCCCCTCTCTCTGAATCCTGTGCAACAAATGTGGAAGGAGAGGGATCGGAGGGAAAGCATAAACCAGGGAGTATTGGTTCCATGGAACCAGAGCATCTGCTCCAATTGCAAGAGGATTTCTTGTTCGAGACACAAACTACCATAGCTTGTTGTGGAACCTGGATGCCAATAGTTGACCTCTGGCTATCCAACGTTGGCAAATTTCCTGGAACACCTCTGGGTGTAGGGACCATCCCCCTGGGCAGATCTGCAGGTGGCTGAGATAATCTGGCTTCCAGGGATATGGGACTGCCGATATCATTGGCACATGTCCCTTTGCCCAGGCTAGTATGTAGTTCACCTCCTTCAGAGCTGAACGACTCCTGGTACCGCCTTGGTGGTTTATATAGGCCACTGCTGTGGCATTGTCGGAATGAACCCTGATGGGGCAGTCCTGAAGCTCCACCGTCCAGGACCTCAGGACCAGACGTACTGCCCTTAATTCTATGACAGTGATGGGCAAAGTCTGCCTGAGGAGATCAGCACATTGGATAATCCAGGGCTTTTCTTCCTCTGTTCCAAGCCGACAAGATGTCTTGTTGTAAAGGCCTGGAATGGAACTGGGCATAGGGCATTACCCAGGGCCAGACTGGGAATGAAAACCAGCCCTGGAAAAAATGTCATACCAGCCCCATAGCATTAATATACCCAATCAACAGCATAACGTTATTTTCTTGTTCATAAAATGGAAAACCATGCATTTTAAAGCACATTTGAAGAGTGCATTATATATAGAGAAGACACATATAAAAGCCCACCTCCTTTTTATAGGGCACACAGTGTATAGGGACGTATAATGTAAAACATGGTGGATTTCCCCACCCAGGGGAAATACAACTGGGCAGTGGCGGTGCGTCCATTGCAACCGTCAATCTTCAATAGATAGATTCATGCAACGCATGAATCTATCTATTGTCGCCGCTGCTGCCCCCTATTCAGGTGTCCAGCCCCTTGTCAGGCATCGGGCATCTGAATTACAGCGGCGGGGTGTTTTTAGAAGTGCCTGATTAGAGCCGTCAGCTCTAATAGGCTTCCAAATTGGTAAACAGCGGGCACACTGCTGTACGTTCGCTGCTTACACAGTGCTGTGTTAGGAAATCAAATAAATCGCTTCCCTAACACTGACCCGCCTCTCAGCCAATCAGGTGCACTGGGTCTGGTTACCTGTCACCTGATTGGCTGAAGCGACAGGCGCTGTGATTGGATGCCTATCGGAGGGAGCGTGGAGGAACGCGCTGACCTGAGACAGGTAAGTGCTGGGCGGGGGGAGGGGGACACTGGCAGCATTTGATGGGCAAACTGGTGGCAATTGATGGGCAAACTGGCGGCAATTGATGGTTACAGTGGCTGCGTTTGATGGTAGTGGCACATTGGCTGTGCTTAATGGCACAGTGGCTGCATTTGATGGGCACAGTGGTGGCAATTTATGGGTACAGTGGCTGCGTTTGATGGCACAGTGGCGGCAATTTATGGGTACAGTGGCTGTGTTTGATGGCATAGTGGCTGCGTTTGATGGGCACAGTGACAGCGTTTAATGGGCACAGTGGCGGCAATTTATGGGTACAAACTGCAGACAAATGTGACTGCCACAAAAATTGATGGTTACAGTGGCTGCATTTGATGGTAGTGGCACATTGGCTGTGCTTAATGGCACAGTGGCTGCGTTTAGTGGGCACAGTGGTGGCAATTTTTGGGTACAGTGGCTGCATTTGATTGGCACAGAGGTGGCAATTGATGGGTACAGTGGCTGCGTTTGATGGTAGTGGCACATTGGCTGTGCTTAATGGGCACAGTGGCTGCGTTTAATGGGTACAGTGGTGGCAATTTTTGGGTACAGTGGCGGCGTTTGATGGGTACAGTGGTGGCAATTTATGGGTACAGTGGCTGCGTTTGATGGTACAGTGGCTGCGTTTGATGGGCACAGTGGCTGCGTTTGATGGGCACAGTGGTGGCAATTTATGGGTACAGTGGCTGCACTTGATGGCAGTGGCTGCATTTGATGGGCACAGTGGCAGCAATTTATGAGTACAGTGGCTGTGTTTGATGGTACAGTGGCTGTGTTTGATGGGCACAGTGACAGCGTTTAATGGGCACAGTGGTGGCAATTTATGAGTACAGTGGCTGCGCTTGATGGCACAGTGGCTGCATTTGATGGGCACAGTGGCGGCAATTTATGGGTACAGTGGCGGCGTTTGATGGCACAGTGGTGGCAATTTATGGGTACAGTGGCTGTGTTTGATGGCATAGTGGCTGCGTTTAATGGGCACAGTGGTGGCAATTTATGGGTACAAACTGCAGACAAATGTGACTGCCACAAAAATTGATGGTTACAGTGGCTGCGTTTGATGGTAGTGGCACATTGGCTGTGCTTAATGGCACAGTGGCTGCATTTAGTCGGCACAGTGGCTGCAATTGATGGGCACAGTGGTGGGGAAATAAAAGTAAAGTTTTGTGCTTATACAATATATAATTAGCAAGCAGCACTCATAAGACGAGAGAGAGAAAGAGAGAGAGAGAGAGAAAGAGAGAGAGAGAGAAAGAGAGAGAGAGAGAAAGAGAGAGAGAGAGAAAGAGAGAGA